>NC_142385.1:13775000-13792500 GCF_059441005.1 Hippichthys cyanospilos | reverse complement strand
ATGGTCCCAATGTGGGACCTTTTCGATGTTTTTTTTGTGTAATCAAAGTAGAAAGCATTGAAAAAAAAACTTCTAGGGAGTTGAAATTTCACGCTAATTATATAATCATGTTAAAGTTCAAGATACAACCGTGCTGTAAGTTCTAAACTGTTGCAGCTTGGCGTACTAAATAATTACAACGCATATGTTGAAGGGTACCAGGTTGGGCACACACACACACACACACACACACACACTCGTTATAATCCACGATTTTTCGATGGTTGTTAAACCTATGCGATATACTGCATTTCCTGCGATTTTTGAAACAAGCTCTTTAGCGGTGCTTGAGATGGGCCAACAGATAGAAATTTCTTGAGTGAGTTGTGTGTAACACTTTCAGACAGTAGGTGGTGCCAAAGACCACTTTAATGTTATTTTTTCGTTCTCGTGTCAATTCCTAGAAAACACCAATTTGCTTCAAAACATCCCGCCCTCAAAAGCAGGTACCACATTGGTACAAAAAACCGCGAGAGTAGTCTTTTTAAAATGAATGCTTTGAGGTTTAAAATGGATGGGCGACAGAAACATAATTAAAAGCGTCAGTGGAAGCACTGCTAGCTGCTAGCATGCTAACACCTCAATAGGTAATTTCCTTCCCAGAGCCAAAAACCTCAAGAGCAAAATCATAAGTTTGTCTCAATTGAAAATAATATGCGTTTCTAAAGACCATCTCAGCGCTTCCATTTGGTTGCGACATGGAAGAAAAAGATCCGAAAGGATGAGATGAGTGTCTCTAAAACAATTTTAAAGCCACAGTCATTGTGCGACGACAATAAATAAAGACCGAGTCGTCCGCCCGGGCGCTCGCTCGTTATCTTTCGACGTTTCATTCACTCGCGTTTGAAGGGATTTGACTGGCCCGGATTGCTAATCCCAATTTTGAACATGAATCAGCGTTCCGGGCTAATTCCCTGCCTCTTTCTCATGATAATGGGCCAAGTCGGAGACGCGGCCGTCACCGTGAAAAATGCCAGCCCGGCTTATCTCCTCGCTACAGCTTGCCGGACGGCGTCAAGAGAAGGCAACCGTATCTCCGTTTTGAAATGAAGAGTGTTCACTACTGCGGGTGATGTAGCATGTGCACAACCCGATGTTTTGTATGTACGGAATGCACTGACTCATCGGATCACGTTTTTTGATAGGCGCTTTCAATTTGTATTTCACCATTCACGCTAAACGACCGAATGACGAGTGCGGTTCTCCATACGGCTGACTCTGCAGTTGATTGGCCACCATACCGTAATTCCCCGAATATAGGACATACCTGCGTATAGCACACACCCGAATTTTTCGGGTAAAATTCGGGTATTTTCTATATTACCGACAATTTGGAGACAATGTAAAAACTAAAGCAAAACAATGAATCTCGTCTTTGTAAATTCTTTTCTTGTGTTGCAAGTTAAGTGTTTCGGATTTCCCACATTACGGGCAGCCAGTGAACGCCACGGCAGTGTAATATTCAAAGCGGTTTTTCCTTTTCCTCGCGACGCAGCTCGAGTTCGTTTTACTATAAATACCCGAAGTCGCTCGCCGTCCGGGTTCCACCAAGTTTATGACTGCGTGTACGTGCCTAAAGACCATGATTAAAAAAGGAGGAAAATGCGTTCTCTAACAGGGTCACTCATAACTGAATCAGCTGGAGACATCCTATATAATCTCGATTTTAGTAATATTCTCTCGTGTGATGGACTCTGACATTGGTTCAGTCTGCTCGCTTCTTCTGTTGAAAGTAATGTCTTAATAACCTCAGCTAGCATGACTGGTGTTAGCTGCAACAAGCACTGGATGCTAACACCCAACTGAAGCATAGCTCGTGCCGTTACTGTTTATTGTCATTTTTATAGGATGCACCCAGATATTTGGCCTTCATTTTTTGGGGAAAAATTGCGTCTTATACTTGAGGGATTACGGTTCTCCATCATTTCATTTTTGTGTGCAGTGGTTCAGATATTGGACCCAAGAATTGACTGGCAACCTTTCTAGGTCGTAACCTGCATTTGTAATATAGATCAGGATAAACATAAAAAAAGCTGAGAGTAGTCCAGTATATAAGTCCTTTCACTTAAAGTCCACTTAGTTGTCAAAAATGGACTCTTCCTGTTTGGAGTCTTTACTAGAGCAGAGGTTGAGACGGTGTTCATGTCAATGCCTCGAAAAGGAAATCTCCGCGCAGTCTCAGCCGCGCGGCCAAAGGCCGTAATCAACTGGGGTGCGCCGGCCGGACATAGGCCCGACGGTGTCCAATGTCTCAACATCCAGCCTTTACGCGCACCGCCTCATATTAAAGCCGCAAAAGTTCTCGCGGAGCCTCTGCGAGGCTTTGCGCCGTCACGGGCGGGATAACGAGCGGGGACGGTGATTACGACGGGCCCAGCGGGGGCGTTGGCGCTCTTAAGGTTAGCGTTCCGGCGGCGTTCCGGAACCGTGAGCTCAGTCTGCGTTTAAACGTGGACGCGGTAACCCAGTGACGATGACCTTCCGACTTGGACGGGATATATTGCGTGTGAAATTTTCGGGTGTGACATCATGCACGAGGCGGCAACTGTGCACGGAAATAAATGCGGGTAGCAGAAAGCGTCACAATTGGGAAATTTATTCAAATTTACGCACAAGATTTTCGAAGATGGATTTTACATTCATTTCCTTGTACTTAAACGTACCATTTCAAATGAGTTCTGTTGACAATGGTGATGAATGACATTGTGATGGATGGAGATAGAATATGCTTATTTGCAACCCTAATAAGGATAACCGCTGCATGATTGAGATATTGATCTGGATAATAGATCAATGTTGAATTGGAATCATCTTACATGGCATTAGGAATAGTGAGAATGTTGTAATTTTACCAAAAGTCATTTTTTACACAAGAAAATCCCCTGATTTAGCTTTGAAATGACCTCTTTTTCTGTTCCTAAAATGATCACCGTTTTTTACCCGAACTTTCTAGCAGATGAGATTTTTGCAAAGCACATTTGAAAACAAACAATTATAAAAACCGCAGTAAAAATTCTCGAATTGTCCCTCACATTTCAAAAAATATATTCAGCACTGGATGCAAAACTTTCTCACTCCTACACCAATGTTGCATCCCTAACCTGCAATAATGGCATTTACCACTAGGGGTTGCATACTCCACAGAATTCCAGCAGCACACATGCACATTATACACACACACACGTATGAGACTTTGATGTTTTCTACACATGCTCGCGAATTTAAGACAAAAATAAAAACGTTCCAAACATTATTATTAAACCTCAATTGGAGAAAAACCAGAAGATAATCACAATGACTGAAAATTATCCATAAAAGGCAGGAGAACTGGTTAAACAAACAAATAAATAAACAAAACAATCAATGAATAAATACATTAATTAATAAATATATGTAGGCTTATTAATAGGAATAATAAAATTGATACCCTTGTTTGAAATCCTAACTGGCTTGACGTGGTAATTTAAAAACCGACATGGTTTGAAAATCTAAATAAAATCGATGTCTTGAAACCCTCACTTGAACCTTGACTCAGAATTAAATTCCTATTTTGATCAACTAAGGCTTAGCATATTTTAAAATTCCAACCTCGATTTGAACTTCAGATCTGACCGTAACCCTAATTCGAAACGCTCTAAAAATGCTAATTTAAAACCCTAACCCTGCCTTTTAAACCCTAAAAAGCCCAACCCTCATTTAAACCAAAATACGAAAGCTAATTCTAATTTAAAGCCCAAACCTTTTCGTGAAAATTGAATTTAAAATCTTAAATCCCTGTCCCGCAAGTAACTAATTTAACTTTTCTAAATTCTTACCCTGCCTTTAAACCCTAAATTGAAACCTGAAAGCTGATCACAAACCTTAATAATGAACCCGAAGTCCGGCGTTAACCGCTAACTTTAACGCACAACTTTATTTTGGAATTATAACCCAAATTTTCCAAAAATCCTAACCCTATTTTGCAACACCTTACACTATCTCGTCACAATAGATGTTCTCATTGAGTTAATCAGAGACTTAAACTGTTTCATATTTGACAGTTTTCGAGTAAAGGATTCCGAGAAATTTGAAGGGGGGGGTTAGACTATGTCGGCGTTATTACATGCGCGCGAGTCGCCATCAAAGCGGATTAGCGGAATGGGATTGCAATGCCGGCTTTGATCAGGCAGATTACTGTAAATCTTCCTGAATGAGAAGTTAGCCGGCGACAGGGCAGAAGGGGGCGAGGGGGGGCTTGACATCCGCGCTGGATGGCCAGCTTAGCCGAATTCTTCCTGGCTCTCCTCTCGCTTCCGGGAGATGGGTCGCTTTGGGTTCACCGCGAAGACAAAACATATCGCAGAAGGCGACGTTGGCTCGGGATGCTTTTGTTTACGTTTGAAAGGGAGGACGCTATTTTCATTTTGGTCATTCTTGACAAAAGAAGCGACAAAGTGACTCTTTCTTGACTCGAAAATTGAAAACATAACCCCGGTTTGAAATTCTGTCTCGTAAGCTTGGCCTGGGGGGGTTGAAAGGCCCTTTTGAAACTCAAACCCTATCTTGAAAACCCAACCCTGGCTAGTAAGCCGAATTTGAAAGCCTGAGCAAGACTCTAAAATCTTAATTTAAAAACCCAAACCCTGGCACGAATCGAACGTGGACTTGGACGCCGAATTTGAAACACTAACCTTGATTTGGAACTGGAAATAATATTTGAAATCCTAAATTGAATTTAAACCCAATGACGGTTACAGACGTTAAGGATTCATTTTTCTAGGCAGGCAATTAATGAGTTAATATTACCATAAGTCATTGAATATATATCAAAAAATGCATTACTTGCAGACTAATAACTACCAATCTTCCATTTTGAGGACGACCATTTAAGTCGTTCACTGCCAGTGACGGCTATTGACGTCAAGGATCCGTTTTTGCCGGGATGGCAGTGAATGAAACTCATACCGTGTCTTTAAACTATTATTTCAAACAAAAAAACCTGTCTTGAGACAGATCCACAAACCAGAGCCTGACCTGAAACGAACTGAAAACCCAAACCCTGTTTGAGACTTCCGATTAAAAACCTTGCCCCTATCGTTGAGTCCCTGTTTGGAAATAACAAAAATAACTTGAAACCCTAACTCGAAACCCCAACCCTGTTGTGAAACTATTATTTCAAATAAAAACCCTGTCTTGAGACAGATCTACAAACCAGAGCCTGACCTGAAACGAACTGAAAACCCAAACCCTGTGAGACTTCCGATTAAAAACCTTGCCCCTATCGTTGAGTCCCTGTTTGGAAATAACAAAAATAACTTGAAACCCTAACTCGAAACCCCAACCCTGTTGTGAAACTATTATTTCAAATAAAAACCCTGTCTTGAGACAGATCCACAAACCAGAGCCTGACCTGAAACGAATTGAAATCCCAAACCCTGTTTTAGACTTCCGACTAAAAACCTTGCCCCTATCTTGGAGTCCCTGTTTGGAAATAACAAAAATAACCAGAAACCCTAATCTGAAACCCTAAAAACGAGTGAAACTTGGATATCGGATCGGGAGAAGTTTCAGTACCGGACTGCGAACTTCAGAACGCTACCAATGAAGGATGGTCTGAATGAGTCTGTTTGCAATAAAACAAGAATGTTGGTCCTGTGAGAGTGAGAGATAAAAAAAAAAAAAGAGGACAGAGCCATACAGGAGCTGGCAGCCTCTTAATCCGGCTGTGGAATAACAGCCAGGTCCTCATAAGGACTCCTTTCAGATGAATCTGTGGGGTTTTGCCGGTTTCTGGTGCCTGGGGTGCAAGGACAAACCGCCCCCCTTCCCCCTAGCCCTCCTTCCCCAGTCATCCTCCCGCGAGCCTTTGTGGGCCTTTTCCACTCGGATTTCATGTTTGCCCATCTCACGGCTCGGAGACGAGGCGGGCAGGAGCGCTCCACAAAAGGCTGGCTGAGATGTCCGCCCCCACCGCCACCTCGTCGTGGCGCTGTGTAGACATATAGATTTGTATAGGTAAAGGCATGCACGCCGATTGTTTCCACCGGAGGAATTAAAAGCTCGGGCCCGATTGCCACAAAGACGCTTCTGTCCGCCCTCGGGTTTCGCCGTTTTCATGGAGTGACCTCCCTCTACATATGTCTCGGGGTGATAAACCCAGCAGACGACCAGAAAAACAGACGTGGGGTGAGGGGGTCCCCTCAGCTGTTTCTCTCGGGCGGAGGGTCTCGGGGGGTTCCCCCGGGGAGCCGCGAGTGTTAGTGTTGCCGCCGGGGCTTTTATGGACTCCCCGCTGAGAGCATCTCCTCACAAGAGACAATGGCGGGCATTTATGCGCCGACTGACCGTGCCGACCCCCTCGACTCGTTCCCCCTTAAATCTCGCCGGGCACGGACTGCCGGCTCCTTTTCAGGGAGCCCTTTCACGAGGCCCCCTTTGGCGAGCCGCCCGAAGGGGTCGCCCATCCCAGCGAACCTTCGGGGAAATGTGTTTTCATTTCTTACGAGCGCCGGGAATCGCCGATCCGAATTCCGTTGGCGGGGCGTCCCGTCAGTTGCGGCGGTAAGGCGCGCTTCCGCCACGATGGACACCGGGCTACAAACATGTCTTTGAGCGTGCCGGGGACCCCCGCCCCACCTCCGATGAAGAAGAGGCTTCCTTTCATTCCTTTTTTTTGTTTTCTCTCGGCATTCCAACGTATCCCCTTCGACCCGATTCGAAGACTTAAATGTGCAGGAATGGATGGCGGAGCCGGTGATTGACGTTTCGGCGCGTCGCCTGTAGCGGCCGCATTTTCCTCGCCGCCACCGCGACTGATTTATCGCCGTTCGCTTTTCTTAGCGCGACATCCCGTGAAATCATTCTGCTACAGTGCCGCCGTTTCGCATGATGCAAACGTGTCAAAAAAAAACGTCCAGATGTTTTTTTATGAGGGGATTAGTACCTTTGGCGTGTTGGGTTTTGTGAGTTGGCGGGATTATGCAAAAAGAAATAAATACATTGCTGGACTGGACATGGTTTGGTTCAGATCCAAGGCCCGTTTAGTCATAGGTATACCTCACCGCTTTTATGAGATTCCTTAGTAAATGCGTAAAACTGAAAGGCAGGGGTCGGTATCAGTGAAGGTGTTGAATTAGGGACGTTTGATCCTGAGCTTCTTCGGGTTAGAAGTCTTCTCCTGTCTTGGAGATTCTTCAGTCATTAGGTATGGAAATGGGTTCAAATTAAACAAATCCGGGGCATCTGAGGAACCAGATGACGGTAATCACCCAGCGAGTCAGAAGGAAAAGTGGATCGTGAAAACGGTCTCGACTTCCTTCCGCCTCAGTTGAGCAGACAGCCGTTTGGGAAAACAATCGCAACGGAGCAAAATAAACCAGAAAATACCCCAAAATCATCCAGGCCAATTCATTAAACGACATCAAACTCTGGTCTGAGCAAATTAAACCAAAGGGGAAACTGTCGTGCAAAAACAGTTTTTAACTCCGATCATGAGAATAGATAATTCCACATATACATATATATTTGTGAACCTCTTCAACGTGGACCTGCGGGAAACTACTTTCAGGTTTCACCTTTCCAAAAAGATTAGTCGTCTTTGTCAAAGGTCTTATCCGGAGCTCTGAACTGAGTGCGTTTGTTTATTGTTTGGCGACACATGTTCGCGGGTCAAGTATGTCCGGAGTGCAGAAAATGCCGAGCAGATTGCAGCGGGCGGGTGCTGAGTCAAAGGGTTAAAACTTAGCAGGTTGAAAGGTACGCAGTGTGTGTTAGCGTGAAGAAGACAATCTGACTAGAACGCTTTGAAAAAAATCACTCGAACTTAAGGGGTGTGATCGATAAATTTGATCGAAAGGTTTCGTCGTTTAAAAGAAGATCGGTTCCATCTAGCGAACGACATTTTTACGCGCGTCAGCTAACAGTTTTGAGGGAAATGTCTTTAGCAGATGTTTTTTGGGTAATGACCTCTAAGTGTACCAAATGAACATACACTTTTGTTCATATTCGTACTTCAGCTGTGGCTGAAATTTCCGTTTGCACATGGCTGAATATAATAACGTGGCGACGTCTGATATCGTTTGCAGACGTAAATCGTCCGCTTTAAAACCAAACGCGTTAATGGTCGACTTTGTGTAACCAAAATGGCAGACATCAATCAGCGACGAAAATTGCAACGCCTTAGAGTACCCAAAACGAGCTGGTAGAGAATTGTGAATTCATATATAAAACTCGGTAATATTTTAGGACTATATTTGTACTGCATTACTACTGGACAGTTTCAATTGCTTAAGGACTCTTCTGTCTGTGTGTGAAATGTACATTTTTATAGCGGTGCTTTTCGCTGCCGTAACAGATCAGCTCAAACTATAGGAGACATTCAAAATTCTTTATGTGTTTCAGCATGGCCAAAAAAGATGATTCGGATTCAGATATAGCATCGTAAATTGAGACGTCAAAGCGCACGTTTTGGCTGCTCCGTTTGTCCATATGTTTTTTGCGCATGTAACGTTTTACAGGTGAGGCTAGGCTACTTCTGCGAAATATTTGCAGAATGGGATCATACACTTTGGACGATATATCGCTGCTTTTGCAATGCGTGAATGTCTTTGGCGATGTTCAGCGTTATTGACTCTGTGACTCCCTCTCACCAGACTCATTTCTTGTCAGACACAAAATCATCTGAAAATGATTCTTTTATCTTTTTATGTTAGCTCAAGGCCCTTTAAAAATTTGTCGATAGAGCCACAAAACTGCTAAAACAGCAAAAATGACTCGCAATGTTATGAGTGGAAGCAGAACACATCAGCAAGGAAATAAAGGAGCCACTATTAAAAAAAAAATAATACACTTGAACAATACGGTATAATTCAACATTTTTTTTGTTTTAAATCTATAGGGTTCTTGTAAGGCTTATGATGATGGCCATAATATAATCAAAACAATTTTTTCATCAATATTGAAATCAGGATTATTCATCATGTTTGGTCAAACATGTCTATTTGTTGCCCTTTTTTTTTAAACAAACGGTATATAAACAAGGCTTCAAGGCTTGATACTTACAAATGATAATGATAAACTAAAATAAACAAAGGAAATAATAATTAAGCAACACGACAACGCAGCTTAACTTACTTGAGTGCAAACCGATGAAAAAAATGAAGCCTATGTTTACTTAATAAGCAAATTTTACTCAATTAGCAGTCAAGTCATTTTAGGTCCTTTCAAACCGAATACATTCCAATTTTTCCAATCGCATTTTTCAAAATGGGTATCAATTGACTGCTATTACTGTATACAGTATATTAGTAATCAGGTGAGAAACTCAATGCCATTTCACACCGGTAAATAATATATTAGGGTAAGAAAAGGTTTTGTCATGCAAACATGTGGGAAACATTGCCCCCTGGTGGTAGGATGACATAGTACCTGATTTGACATGTAGGATTAGGGTTAAATCAGGCTTTTTAAATGTTAATATCGCTGAGGATCATCTTAATTATCGAGCCAGCCAATAGCGTGATGCAGGCACGACATGCAGGCATTATTTCCTTTTTTTTGCGACTTTAGCTTCTCAGTTTGAGGAAAAGCAAGATTTTCACAAGTTTTTACGAAATAGAATCCTGGTAGATTGCACAGTTGATTAAAAAGCCCAACCGAGGTTTTTGTTTTTGCTCGTGACATGACAAAATCATTGCAACAATGACGTGGGGAAACAGCAAAAGACTCACTTTTGATATTACGGTCAGTTATCAGGAGACCTTGTACATTACATTCCTTCTCTATGCAATTTCTCCCCTCTCCTACTAGAATAGAACTCTTGGCGTTTCCCTCTGTTTTTATGGCATTAATATATCAAACATTGGCACAACACTGTTTGTTGCGGCGCTGACAAATAGCCCCTCGTAGCCTAATGAAAGCGCGTTGACGTGCGAGCGCCACGAGGCAAACAAGCGGCGGCCTTGCTGCACTGTTTGACTTGCAGTTACTCATTAGTCTTGATTTTGCGAGCGGCCTTTTGTTGGAACTGTTTGTTGTACTTGGAGTCTGTTTGGCGGGCAAAAGCAAGACAAACGCACCTCTTGCTCTTTGTTAGAATAAAGCGGAGCGGGGCAGAAAATCACCGCTATTAGCTCGAGAGCATATTTGTCATGCTTTGGGTATAATAGGCAGCGCGGTTGTTTTCTTCTGATGGTGGTTTATGTACAAGTTTTTCTCCAAACCGCCAGGGTGAGGTTCTGTCTGGTGGGGAGAGACAGACACACATTACGCATTAGACATACACGCAGCCGTGTAGCCGTCGACGCGCGCTGTGGTAACGCCCCTCAAAACGCTGCGGCGTGTGGGCGTCCAGACTGCTACGGTTCTGGAACTAATACGGCCCGGCGTGGGAAGGGAGACCGATGCGAAGCGGCCAAAAACACAACAGAAATGTGAATCTTTTAAAAGCCGATTACAAACTCATTAGGATACATTTCCAACATGAGGTGTTGGCTTTTGCTTTTTTTTTCCTTCCGTGACTTAAAAAGTAAGATGTGAAGTCTGACTAGTTCAAATATCAAAGTGGCATATCAACCAAAACTTCAAATCTTGCAGGCGGATTTACAAACAACCGACAGAGGAACTGATTTATAAATTTACTAGCCTGCAACAGTCCTCTATCACTTCCTCCTTTTTTTTCTTGTGGGAAAGGTTTTCAGTCAGTCAAGTGGAGCGCTCATCGATGTCACTCAGCAAAATTGACAGATTTGGTTTACAGATAATCAATGAAACATAAGTTAGGCAAACATAATGACTAAACACACTACACCCACACCCCAATGCCTAGCAGGAATGCAACAACATGTAAGCTCTACATTAGTTTCACGTATTCCCCGGGCACGAGACTGCAATATGCAATCACACCTGAGGAATACCATCATTTAGAGAAACAGAGAAACCGAACGAAAAAAAAAAAAAGACCCTAATGACCACCCAACAAACACCTCAAGACTAACTGACTGACCACCAACAGGAGGAAGCACAAATCAAAGTTTCAAAAGCATTTTAACATGGGGGGGGGGGGGGGGGGGGGCAGATGGTGTCCAAGCAGTGGGGATCTTGGCCCACCTTTTAACAAGATGGTCATGCAAACAATCTTGAGCCAACACTTACTGTGGCAGCCCCCCCATCAAGCAATTCATCTGTTTTACCCTTGAGACAAACAATTCCTTTCGCAAAGTGTGCCAAGTGGTCAGAGAGGCACAAGATGCGAGGAGTTGGGGGCAGCAAATCACATCAAAAATCTGTGCAAAAACGCCCACGCGCTAACCCCATTGGAATCCTTTTAACACGTTGCGGTTTTTGTCCTGGTTCCCAAAACGCAACTTTTTCTCCAGCCGCCGACTCATCTGGCCGCCGTCGGCATCAAAGTGTGCAAAAATGACAGAAAGCATGTCGTAAAGCGCGCGACACCATTTGCTAACCTCAAACACTATTTTGCGAGCCACGGCCGCATTTGTGGTTTGACTTCAGCGCCAGGCTGTCCTCTCGTTTTACTTCATTTCGTGCAAGCGAAAAAGAGAAATTGCGAGGAGAACTTGATGACATATTAAGTCACCTTGTTATCCCGAACGCGCAAAATTGTAATTTGAGAAATGGAATTAAGCCTTCTGCTTTAATAGGTCAAACAAATGTTGCAGATAAATCTTAGCAAGAGCAATTGAAAGTTTCATGGGCAAACTAGCTAATTAAGCACCTGATGAACCAACCGAATAACTAACAGGCTTTCACTTAATTTCATCCAGCAAATGACTTATGTACTGCATACATTTATGGGATAATTCTAAACCGAAATTCAAAAGCTCATAGTCTCTTGCACTTGAAATTACGGTTTGTAAATTCTTCGATTGATACCTCTGCATTTCAGTTCTAAATGCATTGTTTACAACACCCCGTTTGAAATTTTCATATGCTACACATGCTCCAGTTTTGAAGCAATTTACGCATATGGTGACAATACGCAAAAATGACGAATTTTGGCAATTTTATTGATTAAATTGCAATTTTAATGAAAAAAATTACGTTTGTTTTCATTTCTGATTGAAAAGTTTGATTGACGCATCTGATTGTTTTGTTGACATTCCCTTTAGCGTAGCTCCATCTCGTGAATACATAATGCAATCCCAGCCACTACTGTAGCTTCTATTCTAAGCCCCTTATAATGTGGTGCGCCCTTTATATGGAAACACTTTTAAAAAATTATTGAAGGTGTGCCTTACAATATGGTGCAAAAAATACAGTAAGTAAACACTGAATCTGTGCTTCTACTTCTGTCAGAGGCATTTTTTCACACAAGCATCTCGTCCAGGACTTTTAAAACAAGATTTTTTTTTCTCCTCTTGTAAAGTAAGCTTGTCTTTCCAAGGAAGCTGATGACAGCATATTTAGATGATTAGATTCCCTTTTGAGCTGCAGTAGCATTTATCCAACGGAATCTGGCACTTTTTATATGGTTAACCAAAAAAAGTCCACCGTTTCGTTCGCGCTCTGGCTTACCAAGCAAACTAAATAATGAAACGGGGGTCAAGGCGCTGGTTCGGAGGCACCCTGGGATGCGTCTCCAAATATGACACTGATAAAACAAAAGCCCCACGCCATGAAACACATTTCCACTCTACCGTTTTTTTTCCCCTCACAATTTTAAGGCTGGATAGCCAACGGTTTTGGATGACATTAAAAAAAAAAAAAAAAAAAAATCACGGCGTCTGGGGGTAGAACCAAGTCCCTGACTCAAGAGAATCAGAGACACCGGGACTCAGGCTTGGAATTCCTCAGGGGAGGAGGACTAAATCGCTCCCTGGTCTCTTTGGCCCGACGTTTGATTCCGTCATTGCTTTTCTCCTCGCTCGTGTCATATTCCCTCCGATTTCATACGCTTATTAGCGGCGTTGGGTTGGGACTTTAAGAAGGGCGGGGTCCGCTCGAAATTGCCGCACACAAATGCGACACAACAGCTTGATGAATTCGCTTTAGTCATAACGAGGTAGAACTCCTTAGTGGGCGTTGTAAATGGGACACAAGTCGGGGTATTAACGTGGATGATAAAAATCAAAACAAAGCCACCCACTTTAGGGCTGACTCATCGGAAGCGTCGGGCTCGTGTGCGGTACGCATTTAACAGCAAGCGCTTATTCGCCGTGCCGCTTGATGTTAACGCACGTGTTGTACATGTTCTCCATCTGCTTTGGGTTTATTCTCATGCCTCTGGCTGTCTGCGCATCCCCCCCCCCCCCCCCCCCCCCCCCCTCCCCCGCTCAGACTGATTCCTCTGACTTGTTGCATCCTGTTTGCCTCGGGGGGAGTTTGCAGCCTCCAGGCCGATTAGTGGTTGCTCATCTCCTCGTTCGTGCAGTACAAGGGGAGATAAAATAAAAAAAACAACAACAAAAAAAACACACATTTGGGTGTTTAGTAGTTTAAGGACTGATTGGTTTGTTGAGGAAAGGTTATAAGAAGATTCAGGCTTCGTGTTCGCATGAGTTAGCAATGTCAACGTCAGGTGTCTATTTTGACATTATCTTGGACGCTAAGACATTTGAGACCTTTGAGAGCAAATCTACAGGAAAATATGGCTTCAAAAAACAGAAAAGAAAGACAGAAAGAAAGACAGAAAGAAAGAAAGACAGAAAGAAAGAGAGACAGAAAGACAGAAAGAAAGAAAGAAAAAAGAAAGAAAGAAAGAAAGAAAGAAAGAAAGAAAGAAAGAAAGAAAGAAAGAAAGAAAGAAAGAAAATAAAGGAAGAATGGAGCAATGAAAGAAAAAGTAAAAAGGAAAGCAAAAGTAACAGAAGGAAAAACAAAAAAAAATCTGACAGGAAGAGAGTTCAAAGGAAGGAAAGGAGGGAAATGAAGCAAAGATAGGAAAAACAAAGAAGGGAAAAAACATAGGGGAGAAAAAGAATAGGAAAGAAAGAAAAGGTAAAAAAAGAAATATAAATTCAGACAAGAAAGAGAAAAGAAAGAAAACAAAAAGACAGAAAAAAATAGGCAAAAAGATAGAAATGGAGAAAATAAGAGCAGAAAGAAAAAAAAAAAGGAAAAAAGGACATGATAAAAGGTCAAAAGAAAAACAAAAAGTTAAAGGAAAGCGTAAAGAAACCGGAGAGAATAAAGGAGAAAAAATATGAAAACCGAAAAACCAAAAAAGGCAAGAAAAGGAAGAAAAAGACAATGAAAGAGAGTCAAAAATGAAGAGAAAAATATTAAAACAAAAACGCACCAAAAAGAACAAAATCGAACATTTCTTTTTCTTTTCAACACCGCGCTTGCGTCTCATCTGTCCTAATTGTGGTCAATTTCTTTCTTGTTTTCATGCTTCTGCTCTGTCACTGCGCTCTAACGACATCAGTGGCGCCGGTTGCATTCCTCATCCTCCTCTTCCTCTCCCTCGCTGGGCCAAGGACACACAACAACAACAACAAGAGGAGGACGTTATCAGCTGCGCTGATGTCCTCCGGTTCATAACCTTGGCTCATATCCGCCGGCCGCCGCTTCCTGCTAACCGAATTGGCAGCCGTGGCGCAACTCTGGCTTGATGCGATCTCGGCAGCAGCGGCAACAAGTCCAAAAATACTTCACTATTGTGCAAAGTTGGTTTTGCAGCTATCATGATATTCGGACAGATTTTTACCTGGAATTAAAAAAATATCTGCGATATTAATCCGACCACTGCGTTAACATATTTTCCACATTATAAGGCGCAGCTTCAACGAATGAACTATTTTAAAACAGTTTTCATATATAAGACGCACTGCATTATAAGGTGCATAGAATAGAAGCTACAGTAGTGGCTGGGGTTGCGTTGTGCATTCACTAGATGGAGCTGTGCTAATGGGAATGTCAACAAAGCTATCTGATAAGTCAGTCAAAATTAAGACGATGAGAAAAGAAGAATAAAGAAATTTTGTGGGAATAACGCTATATTTACTAGCCCATTTTCAGAAAAGGTAGCGAACAAATTTCAAACATGATAGGAAGGCCAACACTAGACTCCAGACAAGCATTTGTTTTCACTCTTCCATCACGGAGGTCTAATCTTTGTGTTCTTGGTTCCTGTCGCCTTCCGTGAAGTACCGCTTCAGAACTTTCCTCGTACTTTTATAGTTTTGTACTTTATCGATTTTTTTTTCTCCCCTCCTTTCTGAAGGTCTTGAAAAACGAGCTCTCCCATCCGTCTAATTCTACGGCGAGCTCATAAATAAGAGCATTACTGCGATGATATGAAGTATGGAGTCGCCCGATTCTTGGCTTTGAAGCACCGCCGAGGCGGGAGGAGCCATTAAGGGCCCCCAATGAATCTTTGGTCCGGGCCAAGTGATCCCTAGAGAAGGTAAATCAATCCGAATATCCAGCAGTGTCATGGCGGAGTTAATAGTTATGAAGGAGCTTCATAAGAAGCGCAGTCGGAGTCTTTTTCTCCCGTCGCATTTTCATAGCGGGAAGGATTTGATCAAAGGAGATACTTATGCACGATGTTCATTGCTTCTACTCTTGCCTCGTCCGGGACTTATTTACGGTCTTTAAAGCCGCTGACTTGGTGGAGCCGTCGTTCGGCCAACCTGGAAGGGAGAAGTTATCTTCACCATGTCAAATAAACAATGTCGTTTTTGTCTTCATCGACGGTTCGGAGGAGGGGGGCATTTGCAAGAGCCCGGATATCTGGATGGGACACCTTCGCCCTTGACGGTGAGAAAATCCACCCGGTGAACTTTTTTGTTTTCGTATGAACTCCAGCTGGTAGTTCCGCACAGCAACAGTTGATCAAATATGGGCATTTTCTGATGCCTTCATATGTGATGAGGCAAAAATCACAGCATGTTCACGAGCAAATGGCGGAAAATGGAAGAAGGTAGTACCATACAAAAATGTCTTATTATGTGCATTCATGCATTCCGATCACATTTCTCCATTAAGGTCATGTGACTCTGCCAGCCTATCTCAGTTGACGTGAAAGGCGGAGGTCCCCAGACCAGGCTGCATGAGCCACACCCAAAATAATGAGCTTTTCCCATTTGACGTATTATCAGAGTCTAAAAGTCCCTTTTATTTTGAAAACTGACCGGATTCACTTGGATTCGTTGCGGTCACTTGAGCGCCAACATTTCACTCACGAATAAGTTAAATGAGTAAGGAGCAGACATCTTTGGGAAGGGGGAAAGGTGAAGTCAAGAGACAGGTGACGAGCCCACGACTTAAAAAAAGAGAAAGCTTTTAACAGGCAATACCAGTTCTACTGGAAATAATGATTTCTCACGGGAAGGACTTTGAGTGCTACTTTGTCCAAAAAGGATCCACAAAGTGAATAAATGCACCTTTGATAAAATTTAAACAAAAAAAAAAGAATGAGAAAAGCATTTCAAAAACTGTTTTGGTCCGATAATCTGTTTTGATGACTTGAGTTGTGGATACAAAATATTTGCAACGAGCATCGTATGTTGACGACGCCCAGTCCGTTGTCCGGTCTCCATGGTTTCCTCCAGTTTGTTGTGCGGCCCTTCTGGCCTCCGCAAAGCCATGACTTCAGCTTTTTCATTGGACTTAGAGCATCTCCAAACATCTTGCGGGAGCCTTCCAGGAAGGAGCAATAATTCATGTTTTACACTCGTGTTTTGGAGCTACGTCGGGAGACGAGGCCAGAAAGTCGTCCGACTCGTCCGCCCGTCGTCTTCACTTACTTCCCGGTCAGTCTTCTCGATGGTGACGTCGGGGCTTGAGGGCTTTCGGGGAATCACTTGTGGCGAACGGGGATTTTGTTATGGAGACATCCAATAACGCTTCATGAGCTCCTGGCTGAGCTTTCAAGTTCAGCCTCGTCTCGTATCTCCCTCGCAGTCTCAGGCGGTCCCACGGGTCCTTCAGGACTTCCTCCATCGCTTTCCGCCGCCTTGGCCTTTTTATATCTCCTTTAAGCCTCGGCAGCTTCCATCTTGGAGTCGTCATTACTCATTCCTTTTCAGAGCGAGTTTGGGGTTTGACGGCATGGGATTATGCATGAACGTGCGCCTCAGATGTGCTGGCGTTTCAAAGTCTTTGGTCTGAAGACGCCGCTGTCAATCACGAGCGAAGACTCATTATCGGGTCCTGAAACCGAATGGGCAGGTCTTTATCAGAGAATGCTGTCCCTGCGCTGATCCGACCAAGTGTTCAGCTTGTCAAGTTCACTTGCCTTTGACATCGCCGCGATGAGAATCGGGAATGTTTTGTTCGTCTTCATCCGAAATTGGTTGTTTGTGTTTTCCCAGTAGGTTCTGCGGTTTCTCATGACACGGCAGCTGATGGGAGCGCCCGTTTGCGGACCTATCTTTTGCAAGATGCTTCTCAAAGGAGACGTTTCTCTTTAAGGTTTTACTGGAGTATTGGTAAGATACCAGAGATTTAATATTAAAAAGTATTCGTCAAAGACGTCATTTATTCATGCTTTGATAAAAAGTACCTTTAAAATAGT
>NC_142385.1:13420000-13520000 GCF_059441005.1 Hippichthys cyanospilos | reverse complement strand
TCATTTTTTCATCTTCAAAATGGAGACAGAAGCTTAAGATAAAATACTGTAATTCCCCTAATATAAGACACACTTTTTTTTCCCCCCAAAAACGAAAGCCAATAATATGAATGCATGAATTTTTTTCATATTCTACACCATTTGATTGATCTGTCAGCCACATAAGCAGAGTTTTGACACACACTTGTGCATTTTCAGCAGCCAGTGCCAATTGCAGCTAACAGCATTGTTTTCCATAAAAGAAGCGAGCATACCGAACCAACGTCCGAGTCCATCATTGTTCACACACAGAAAATTTTACTAAAACGGAGAGGATTATGTAAAAGTTATGATGCCTCCATCGGATTCAAATAATAGAGAACATTCCATTTGACTCATTTGTTATTTGCAGTACTTAAGAACTCAAGTAATTGGTTACTTTAGGTACAAAAAGTACTAAAGTAATTGATTACTTTCGGTACCAACATTTCTAAAGTAATTGATTACTACGGATAATACATTACTAAAGTGATGAATTACTTCAGTTAATTAAGTAATGGATTATTTCTGGATTAAAGGTTTTGGTATGTTAGGTACAACCACAAAGGTAATCGATTACTTTAGTAGCTTAAATGATTAATTAAATGATGACCTAATTACTAAAGTGCATAAAGTGATTGATAACTTTTTAAATACCAGAAATAATTGAGTACTTATTTTTTATTCATTTTTCTTCATCCATTTTTCCACATACTGTTAAGAACTTTGAAAAAACGAATTTTGCCACTTGCTGTCGAGTGAAAATGACATCACAAGTGCTCAGAGCTAAAATAATGACCAATCATAGCTCAGCTATTTTCTGGGTCCGGTCATGTGATGTTCACAAGTTCAGCTGGTTTTGACTTGAGCCCTGAGCGCATGTGATGTCATATTCAGTGGACGGCAAGTGGCAAAATGCGCGTTTTGTTTTAAAGGTATTAACTGTACACGAAAAATAATAGCTACCAATTTCCGTATGAACAAAACCTTATTAAATTCATAAATAAGGAATGTAATAGACTGCAAGGGCAACTTACATTTTGCTCCAGCTCAAAATGGATCTTCTTGTGGACATCCGCAATCTCCATGAGAACCAGACCTACAAAGTAAGATCATGTTAGTTCTTCCCGTTCTATCAAAAGAGAACTTCACGTTGTATTCGCGTAATATGAGAAAAATCGATGATTGGGCATTGTTCTTATCCCGGTCGCCGATGTGTTTACAACAGCGACATATCTTGCTGCGGTATTTGAACAGCTGTCAATCTGCGCCAAAACAATCTGCGCGTATGATTCTGGCACCGGGGTCGGCAGATATAGAACTGTCTCCATTCACGGGCGCAGATAGAGCAGCATATGACAGGAGACAATGGCGGTGAGTCAACACCGTGCACGGCGGAGGACAATTGGGAATAAGCGGCAATGCTGCTGCAATCACAATGGGGTGAAATCTAGACTCCAGGTTTACTAGAGGACAGAAAGCTAGTTTAAAACCTTTTGCGCGGTGTCCGATATACAGACTGTGGACGTATGAAGAAATGCAATGAGGTGTCCATGTGATCACCATGGAGACTCGTCTTTCTCCAAAACAAATTCCCCACAAACATAGAAGAGAAAGCCTAACCCAATTCAGCTATTTTCTTTCTTCCCTTGTTCTCGAAAACAATTTGATGCTATTAGCCGTCTTTTTTTTTAATGGATCTGTATTTCCTTTCGGTTATAAAATGTTAATGGCTCCACAAACAAGTCTTTTTTTTATAATGTTGACTTCCTGAAAAGTGTTTTTTTTTTTTTTGAAAGAAGAGAGAATTCTGCCTAACAATAATAATTATGTTTGCGGTAATTACTTGGCCACCAAATCAAAGTGCATATAACTATTTAGGCAATTAGAAACTTAAAATTCGGACTATTTCCCCAACCCCCAAATCAAAAACAACAAAAAAAAAACGGTTGTGTACGAATAAATTGCACAGTTGAACCATTAAAAAAATAAAAAACATGTTTCCACACTGAATAAACGCCTAAGTCAGCACACCACACTTAGATGCATGTACATTTGCCCGACTGCCCCCCCCCCGAGCCCACCCCACCCCACCCAAACACCTGCAGTCCCCCCACTTTGTTTGAACAAACACTACGACCCAAAGATCCAGAGCGCTACTTCTGCCGTCCAAAACACAGCGTCCAGCTCCAACATTTCCCTCTGAAGGTCACCAGAAAGTACTGGTAAATGGCGCCTTTGTGCTTGGCGTACGACTGTTTATAAAAGCCTCGCGACACACCGCGGCGGCGCGGCTTGAGAAGCCGTCTGAAAAGCCGGATGGGGGTCAAAGAGGCCCGTGTGCACCTGCAGCCTTTAATAAGGTGTGAAAACCTGCTGGAGGAGGTGGGGGGAAATGTGACAGTAATTTATTAAACTTTCAGGATAAGGGACATTAATCTGTCACTTCTAGGGTTCATTCAACGCAGTCTTTTGGGAGTAGGTATGAGCCGATAACCGGACTGGAAATATATTGCAATTTTAAAAGTAACAGTTATTTAAAATCGCCCACATTTGTCAAAATCTGTCCGTTTTTTTTCTGCCTTAACGGACAACTGCAGTGTGCAGCGCTCATTGTGTATCACACGAGAGTCCACCTCTGCTGCAACAGCCCGTCACATTGCCCATTTTCCTGCTTTGTGGGCTTTAGTATCAATATAATTTTATTCCAGAGCGTTTTATGTGATATCACTCGAGGTAGGACGCAAGCGGTCTTTTGAGCTGGTGTGGTTAACAAGGTGAACCAATCAAACTTTTCACACAGGTCCAAACAAGTAAAGCGGGCTTTCTGGGAACTTCTCGGCTTTTGAAGACGAGCAGGCGACATTTCGAGTAAGCTACGAGCTTGCACTGAGTGAGCAGGGGTCTCGGTCCATGTGGCCCAGTACCAGTGGATCCACTAACTGGTAATGGTCTGCGGACCAGTGGTTGGGAACCTTTGAGCTAGCGAAAGAGTGACTGTGTTTCTGTGAGCGTGTATGTTGGTAAGTTTTGGTCCTATAGTAAATCTCTGAAAGTGTTGATCACAACTCAATAAATGGGGATCTCATGAAGTGGCTTATGACTGTAGCCATAGCGTACAATCGAAACACAGCCTATCACAATTGCTTTTAAAGTTGAGGTGAATGGAAAAAAAAAACTGGTTGTCAGTATCAAATACCTGTCTAACAGGCTTTTTAATAGTTAAGAGAGGCGGAAGGAACGACACTTATATAAAACATTGTCATATAATACCATTCTCGAAAGTAGACACGGCCGGTGACGAAGCAACTATTACCTATTCGGTGTCCAATTCAGATAATCGTGCAATATGAGTCGATGTTAGCTGATTTATTAGTTTATTTTACCCTTGGCAGTCCTTCCTCTTTTCGTCAAGTACAGTACACATATCATGTGTTCTCTCAGCTAGCACCGAGCCTTCCAATGAGATGCATCACTGAGCTTGCCCACACAAGCATTATGTGTGCTTGTGTGTGCTGTTGGTTTTTGCGACAAGATGAGGACTGAATTCTGGGTTTTACTGTCTTTGCCGAGACCTCTTGATTTTAAGAGTATAGGTTTGAATTGGATTTCATTTTGAGTCATCTGTTGAGGTGAGTAGGGTCAGGGTTAGGTTTATGTCAATGGGATGTCCCCAGTACGATTGAAAAACCGGTTTGTATGTGCCTCAATGGTTTTTGCTACATGGTGGCGATCGAAATCCGGGTTTTGATGTCTTTGTAGAGGGTAAGGATCACAGTTAGGCAATCTAATGTGATGGTTAAGGTTAGGGTTAAGGGCTAGAAAATGCATTAGGTCAATGGGATGTCCCCAATATGATAGCAACCCACACAAGCATTGTGTGCCTGTGTATATTAGACTTGATTTTAGAGTATAGTTTTGAATTGGATTTCAGTTGAAGTTAGGTTAGTGTTAGGTAATCTGTTGTGATGGGTAAGGTTAGGGTTAGGGGTTAGGAAATGCATTATGTCAATAGGATGTCCTCACTATGACTGAAAAACTTCCGTGTGAGTGTGTGTGCGTGTGCAAGTGCGTTCCAACGTGACCACATCCTTTGTGCGTCATGCTCCAAAGGTTCTCGACATCGTACGTAGAGGGGCACTCCTGGAGACTGTTGCCTCAGACGTGCTACACCCTACGTGTTGTAAGACCGATAAAAACTGTGAAATCCATACTGACTGAGAGCACTGCAGGAGGGTTCTGATCTCATCTTTCTCATCTTCCTGTCAGTTATCACACGGTCAGTACAAGATAGGAAAGCCTCAAAGAAAAATAGCGTACTTCTCTTAGCCGCGTCAAATGCAACTGGCGGTCAGTTTACTGACGTATCACGAAAGTCAAACACCATTCAGAGAACACAGAAAAGCTTGGGTTGTTGGAATACTGCACCAACATCACAGTCAAACGCCTGATTGTGTTTACTAGTGGGGAGTGCCCCCTGGTGGTGAGTAAATAGCAGTTCAGCATCCTCTTTCGTCTCGCTTTGTTTACTGGGTGATTGCCGCCTGCTGGCTGGTAAAAATAAAAACTGCAGGTACGCCGCACTGAACTATGAGTTGTAGGAATCAAAGCATGAGAAAAAAATAGCATTTTTTGGTCCGAAATTCTGCTCATGGTGTTTTTTTTTTTTCCATTCATTGTCATTTGATACAATGCTATAGTTGAAAAAAATAGAAGAAAGCCCTATCACAAATAATAGCATTTAGATGCAAATTGAGCACATCTCCTAAAATTTCGGACTATATGCCACACTGGTATATTTTTAAAACTCTTTTTGAACACAGACAATGGATTGCCCCCTGGTGGTTGGTGGAAAAAAAACTGCAGATACTGCAGGGCTCAAATCATGAGAAAAAAGTTACAGCCTATAGTCAGAAATTTACGGCAAGCAATTTTCTTTGACTTTTACCATTTTGCAAAGATTCCACTTTTGTTCCACGTGTGTACTGAAAAGCAAACTACTCATCATGCATCACACACACGCACGCAGCCAACAGTGTTTGAAAGTCTAGACAGGCAAACAAAGTCATCAAAAAAAGCTCCAAAATGTTTCAATCATCTCGTTAAAGCTATCTGGGGGGAAAACACGCAGCGTCCCCTGCATTCTCGATTGTTTTTTCTCCGATTACAAAAAGCTGCCTCTGACATTGCCATTCTTCTCATGCTGATGGCGTATCTCCATATTTCCAAAACGATGCTTGACAAAGGGAACAGAGAAAAGCTGGAAGGGGCGTGGCTTGCACCATTCTTTCTCCGCTTACATTTTCAGTCCCTAAATACCTTTCCGCGTTTCAAAGGAAACTCCCCGCAGTCCGTGCACGCTCGCCCGCACAGGAAGCTTTTATTTGTTCACCCACAAAAAATATGATTCGGAGCTTTGATTTGTCTCGTGGGCCGCAACATTAGATACTGATTCTATCACAGTTGTATTGAGTACAGTACCGTATTTTCCGCACGAAAAGGCGCACCGGATTATAAGGCCCATCCTCAACTAATGACACGTTTTAAAACTTCTTCCATATATAAGGCGCACCGGATTATAAGGCGCACCCTCAATTAATGACACGTTCTAAAACTTTTTCCATATATAAGGTGCACCGGATTATTAGGCGCACCCTCACTCAATGACACGTTTTAAAACTGTTTCAATATATAAGGCGCACCGGATTATAAGGCGCACCCTCGATTAATGACATGTTTTAAAACCTTTTCCATATATAAGGCGCACCGGATTATAAGGCGCACCCTGAATTAATGATATATTTAAAAACGTTTTCAATCACAATATAGTAATACTCAAAGTAATAACAATAACTCAAATAATAACTCTAAACACTCAATAGCATAAAAACTCAAGTCAATATGAGCAACCTTGTTTAACTGTAAACACACACAAAAAAAACAGATAAAGCTTACTTCATCAGTTCATTCCCCAGCTATGAATCCCAATCCCAATATTGAGCCATTGATAAGGCGCACCTGATTATAAGACGCACCATCAGCTTTTTTTTTTTTTAAAATAAGGCTTTTAGTTGCGCCTTATAGTGCGGAAAATACAGTAATTTAAAGATTTTTTTTTTCAATCCGTCAGCCACATAATCTGAGTTGTGCCGCACAGATGTGCATTTTTATACAGTCCGTATTCGTTATTACAATAATTCCCGCAACGGTATGAGCTAGAAGGCGGACGCCGGTTGGCTGTTAGCAAAATCAGCATAATAAATACTGCTGAATTAAGTCTTCTGCGATAGCGTCAGTTAAACGTTTTTTTTTTTTTTTCATGCAATGACCATCTCGGATCTCATGGTAGTTTGTTGACTGTCATAAAGTTGCATCTGGTGGGTGTATTTAATATAAAAGGCTTGAAGATCCCAACAAGGTTAACGGCAACACAGATATTGTTTGCTCCCCTTTGGACCAGTGAGGCAAACATGATGGCACTTAAGCTGGGCAAGTGCTTCAATCATAACAACTCTCATGTAAAAACGCACGGGCGGCGTCGCGCTCGCTCCCTGCTGCAGGGACTATTTAACGAGAGAGTGTCAACTCTCTTGTGGCCCGCTGCAGGCGTCATACAGCAAACATGCTGAATAAACACAAGCATAGAAGAATGTCTTCTCAACGCTGAGCCTTCTTTACCCGCTAGTTTAAATCAGCCTAATCCACCAACTGTTTGGGTGTTTGGAGAACCCGCAGGAGGCTCAAAGTGGAGCGGAAGTGATCTTTTATGTTTTGATGGATTGAATCGCCCTGTTTTTTGGTTTTGTTTTGTTTTTTTTCAAGCCCGTCTTCAAATTTTAAATGATGGTCACACATTTTGAACACAAAAAGTG
The DNA here is from genome assembly GCF_059441005.1 of Hippichthys cyanospilos. NCBI lineage: Eukaryota > Metazoa > Chordata > Actinopteri > Syngnathiformes > Syngnathidae > Hippichthys > Hippichthys cyanospilos. The sequence goes on along the minus strand of NC_142385.1, from coordinate 13,513,110 downwards.
TTCAAAATGTGTGACCATCATTTAAAATTTGGCATTGATAACAAAAAGATAAGTCAAACTTGAAGACAAATTTTTCAGCCAGAAAATTATGACCACATAATTAGCATAATTAGCATTTCGCGGGACACATAAAATGATACGGCGAGCCGGATCTGGCCCCGGGGCCTTGAGTTTGACACCTGTGACCTAAACGTGATGTCGGAGGCCACTGAAAAAGGAGTATTAATAACAAAAGGAAAATGTAAACGTCGAAGACAACTTGACATTTTTTGGCCAAAAACTTGAAGTTATAATTAGGACACATAAAATGATTTTGTGCGGGTGGTATCTGGCCCCCAGGCCTTGAGTTTGACACCTGTGTTCTATGTTTTGTTTCAAAACTCAGCTATTTGTTGTGTTTGTGCAAAAAGCAATAAAACTATTACTTTGGTGCCATTTTATGGCATCCTGGTGTGAAGAAGGAACTATGTTGACATAACCTAAAGAGTTTCATTGAGGTGGAAAAAAATGTGCTTTCTTGTAAAATGTTGGTATGAAGGAAATATGGGAAGTGTTTTTTTTTTAAATTGTTAGATTTTTTATTTGAAATTGATTTATAAAAAAGTCAAGTCCAATATATTGATCAATCTTTTAGTATTACTTCCCGTAAGATCGTAGCTGGTTTATTTTTACATTTCATGGAACGATGCTATTTTATTACATTCGTGACCTCGCAAAAATTTTGTCAACAGAAAGGTGATGTTATGACCAATCACGGTGCCTTTCAGCTCTAATTGAAGAATAAAATTGCATTGTTATTCTCCTCCACACCTTTGAAACATTGTTGCACGTTTGCAAATTGCCAAGTGATTAAACGTCAGATGGAATCGAAAATAAAAAAATAAAAAAACAGAGCTGGAATGGGGTGTGTGTCGTGCGGGAAGAGGAACAATGTCGCCATCGACCATAAATCACTCAGGGGAAATACAATATAATCTCATTTTAAATCACATTGTTTTGTTTTGGTGGGGGTGTTGTCATTCAAAACGCATATTTACTTATATCAATAAGTTATTTTTAATTATTTGTAAATTATATAAGATAAATGAAATTGTTTATAAAATAAACATTCCAAACATGCATGTATTATTTTTACATTTTGATGTATTATTCATCATTTAATTTATTATTCAAAATTTAATGAATTTTAAATAGTAAAAATATCGGGGGGGGGGGGGGGGGGGGGGTTAATTTTAAGTTATTTCTTCTTTAAGACACAGCATTAAAAAATTTACATTATGATTATTCAGATTATTCTGATAACAACAGTCACTAATAATTACCTATAATTTAGAAAAACATGTTGCATTTGAGGTCCTGGGATTAATTATGATGCTATTTTTTAGCATTTTCTGATAATTCATTACCTGTGTTTTGGGAATGCTAATGTTTACTTTAGGGTCTTGCAGAAATCAGCCAAGTTGCTATTTAGGTTGTTGTTTGCAAACCTTTCATGACTATAAATTTCGTATTTTCGTGATTTATGTGTGAAATTCACTCATATAATATGATCTGATATAGTTTGACTTTATACAGCGTTTACAAAATTTCGGTGTTTCATGCATCTTACCAAGTTCCCTTGACACTGGAGACAGGGTAGCGTTTTCTCCAATTTTTGTGATAGCATCAAAGTAAGCCTTTCCTGCGAGGGTCATCCCTGTAAAAGACATTCACAAACTAAATGTAAAAATATTGATATCCTATAAGAAGGGTTACAGACAAACGAGTTAATTCCTGGAGCTTTGTTTTTTCCAAGCTGCTTCCGCCTTTTTGAGCCGAGAAATGTGACATTTGTTCCATGTTTATTACGTGTGAATCTGATTGAAGTCGCAAGTCAAAAGATCGGATTTAGAACCACATACCCAAGTGGCCCGGGTCGCATTTGAAAAAAATCCGTACTGTGTCGTTCACGTTGCCATCAAAAGATCGAAAAAATCGGAATGTTGTCACTTCAGGCCTTATGGTAAATGTGTCTATCCCGCCTGGATTTTTTTTTTGTTTTTGTTAGAATAATTGTATATAGGGTATCCCATGTTTGTTTTTTGCAATATGTATATTGGTAAACATGGATATTTTCTGTTGGGCATAACGTTATAGGGTCGATCGTTATGCTCTTAGGGAAGAAGTTAGCAGTGTTTACATGGACTGATAGCGCAAGGACTAAAACCTACATCCCCCACTAAGTTGACTGTTGATGGTTTTAGAGGGCTCAAACAAGAATATTCATAAATAGAGCAGCGTTCGTACACGTTTTACCCTACCTGTGACTGACTTTTCGTAGCTCTTCCCAAGGTTGACCAAGTTCCTCAGGCTGGGGTTGAACTGGTCCATCACATTCTGGAGAAATAGTTAACAACATTGTGGGCAAAGTAATTGTTTGTCAAATTTCAACAGTCGGTTGTTTATCAGACTCTTGTGCCTTTAAAGTAGAAAAACAATAAGACAAACTGTAATAAGCTCACCTCAAAACTGTTGTAAACAATGAATGATATTGAGAAAAATGCTAAATTCTATCACAGTTGACATCATTCAATTGTTATAATTGTGTGTGTATCCTTCAGACCGAGAAAACAATCAGGCAACCTGATTTTAGCTCAGCTCAAAACTATTTTTAACTTTCTTCTGAATTACACTAAGGAAATCGTTCAAAAGTGAAGTCAGTTGACATCTTTCTGTTGCTTATGAATTTTATATCTGCCACTGAAGCCAAAAACAACAAAAAAAACAACAACCAGATTGTTAGCTTGAGCGGTACAGACAGTATAAAAGTAATCAACAGAAAGATTTCAAATGTGATAGGCTTCAGCTCTGAACATTTTTGTTAGTATCATTCAAAATAAAGTTCCAAACAATTTTGAATCGAGTTTATTTCAGGTGCCGGATTCTTGTGATGGTTTTGAGGGCACATAACAACTTTTCTCCTTGTAACTCATAAAAACGTGAACCCTTGAGCAGTATTTTATCCAATTTTTTGATCTTTACATCAAAAGTATTTCACATCAAAGGGAAAGCATTAAAAAAGATGGTGGGGAGCTGAAATTTCACCCAGATGATAACATATCAAATTTCAACATGGCACCAACACTTAGTTATCACACTAAAATGACCCAAAATGGTCAAAAAACCGCATAGGGGTTAAAATTTCTGGATAAAATGTTCCCAACCAGCGTACACGTGGAGGTTGCTCTTTAAATCCAGCAGCAATAAAACTTTCAATCTTTAACTTGACCTCCAGTGTATATATTCCTTACACTCCTTCTTTAAAAGAGCGAAGTCCCGCACAAAAGAGGCTGTTTCTTGCAGTGAGACCCCCCACCCCCCACCCCCAAGCCCCGCTATTGAAATGCCTGAGCAGTCAAGGGCCTGGTCACCTCCCCGTTTTGCTCTCCTGGCACACCCCAGGAAGAACAATGAGGAGACAGGTATGACTTTACAAAGAGAAACGCGCTGCAGTGGGGAGTTAAGAGAGCAGAAAAAGGAAACAGGTTCTCTGTTCACTTAACCCCCCCCACCCCCCGAAACTGTGGCATGTATGGACACTTCCCCATCACACGCATAATCACGCGGTGATCATAACTAATAGTTATTTCGTTATTTATCAGGGAGGATGGCAGGAAACATGACCACTATCTTCCAATCACAACAGTAAATCAATAAAGGGTGTCCAAATGCAGGCTCTTGGGCCATTTGCAGTCCACAAACTATGTGTGTCGAGGATAGAAATTGAATAAAGCAACATAACTTTTATCTATAGCTACAATATTTTACCCTTATAAAACAATCAAAACTAGACTATATATATATATATATATATATATATATATATATATATATATATATATATATATATATACATATATATATATATATTTATATATAGTGTGTGTGTGTTTTCACAAAACCAGGCTTATGTCGCGGAAGTTCATTTTGAATTATTGACAAAACACACATTTTGATGACGATTTTGAGATGTCAATTTAGGGGTTTCCAGAAAAACCACCTCCTTAATATCTTGATTTTTATTTCCAAGCAGCCCAAACTTTAAAATTGTAATCAATGTGTATGAAAAAAGGGAGTAAAAAACGTGCCAAAACTTTAGATGTGTTTTTTCTCAAAACAAAGGATTTCAACTTGGCAACGTTCAAATTGCTGTAACTTCTTTTGAGCTACCTCTATGTATACAATATATCAAGAATTGTATTTTCGGAGACATAAACCTGATTTTTTTGGGCGTGAGATTATGAATGTTTTGAGCAAAGAAATCTTAAGAAAATGCTACGTTTACTATTTTTAATGAAGTATTATTTTCTTAAGAATATTTTGCCACACAAAGACATATCCTTTCTTGACGTAAAAATAAGAATATATTCCTTATTATAAGCCTTATTTTACTCTTAAATTGTTATTTTAACAATGATGTTAATTATTATCGACTGTGTGGCGTCAGGAATATTTTAAATAAAAAAAATAGCATTATTGTAAGTCACTATTGCATACGAATAAAGAAAAAAATGATATAAATATATATTTTTTTTTAAGTTGAAGATTCTCAAAGCGTCAATCAAATCCTTCAGATTCATTTCATGACAACGTTTGCTCACCGCCGGATTAGATTAACAAAACTCATGAAAATTAAATCAATCAGCCATTGACCTCTGATCACATCTGCGCACAATCTAAACGGAACAAACAAACTGTTTTGATCACAAAAGGCAGACTTTCAAACAAACTGATGCACCAGCAGGGAATAATAATAACAGGGTGTGACATTCGAGAATGGCCTTGCTTGTTTTTGACAGCGAAATATTCTAGCGCTTCAGTCGAACGTGTTTGAAACAATGTGAAAACAATGGCTCGTCATATAAGCGATATGGGGAAATGAAATCCCCCCCCCCCCAAAAAAAAGTGCGGATTGGATATTTATGCGTTTTTGCTTTGAAACTTGATAAGAAACGGCCAGTTCCCAATTTCCCATCACAGAAACTATTATAACTTCCTCAATTATAACCCAACACTCACCTTATAAGTTAGCTCGGTGAGCTTGCTCACGTCTTGCGGGGTCCCGGACATGTTGGCGTTTTTCCAGTCCCAAAAAAAAAAAAAAAAAAAGTCAATCGAGAATAATAATTCAAATCCAAGTGTCAATCGCTACAGATGAACCCACAGAACGAAAATTACCCCCGTCGTGCCATGCACACCGAGGAGAAAAGCGTGCAAGCGTGCACAGAGGCAAACTGACTTGTTGCACGCTCACACAGGGAGATTTTAGTCAGGGGGCGGTGCTGTGACGTCACAATGGTTGACGCTCAGCTGATGAGCGTTAAAAAAAAACACATGCGTAATGCTGCCTTAATTTATGAGTTCAATTCGTTCCGTGGTCGTGTTTGAAACACGTCACTCATTAAAAAAAATAAAATGGCATTTGTTCCACCTCTGAGGCGGAGAAAATGAATAAGTCCTTTTCCTCAATTGCTATACACTGTTGCTGCGTTTTACCGAACTTTCGACGGTTGATTATTTTTTCAGTTTTCTTTTGAATTTTTTTATCACACTTGTAAAATTTCAGCTACATCTCCATTTCGTATGATGTATTGCAATGGGCATCATCGCGGATTTTATTTGTTTTCGTCATACATCTGGTTGGGGAGGGCGTGGTCAACCAGCTCAATTTTGCAGTAAAACCCAAATTTGAAAGCCCGACCCTTCTTGTAAACACTATACCTTACTTTTCATCAGACATTAAACCATCCGCTTGCTCTCTGCTCCTTTTTCCCGTAAAAAATAAAAAAAATGCATAGTCATTTGTAGTAAGCTTCCGATCCCTCACAAACAATGATTTACATTAGTCAGAATGTAATAACATTATTTAAAAATGTTGATAATCCCTTGAATAAAGCTTGCTAATGGTAGTTATTTTACCAGTGTTATGAAATAGAAATTGAAGTTCTACCACCATCTTGTGGCTATTGGTTGTCACCGCATTTCTTCATGTTATCTAATGAATATCAAAGTAATATATATATATATATATATATATATATATATATATATATATATATATATATATATATATATATATATATATATATATATATAATTCTACTGTATAACATTATTCTTGATTTGCATGAGAGGAATGGACTTTTGTTTTTTTAATTTGTTCATAAAACGCATATTTTCTATGGAATGCAGAGTAAGATGGCCTAAAAATAAGGAAATTATTTTTCCAAAATTAAATATAATGAAAGACAAACATCTAATAGAAAGAAATTGCTTGGACAAGTTTTTTTCAAGGAGTATTGTGAAGTGCTAGGAAAAGTAAACAGAATAAAATTGCAGTCGTGTCTTATTCTGGATGCTGGGTGGCACCCACAAAATGGCATACCTGAAAAAAGAAGCTCCAATCTGTTCCACGAGCCATAGATTTGACACCCCTGATCAATAACATTGCCAAATAAAATCTACATTCCAAATGTATACTTACAATACAAAAGATATCGTTAAAGTTTTCTTTGCCGCTCACAAAACAAACCCACAGCTTCAAAGTAGGTTGCTCTTCTGGCAGGGGTCACATGACCGCAACTCATGGTAGCAATTTCAAGCCTTCATCGAAACGATGGGAATCTGAGAGGAGCTCCGAAGCCCTCACTCACTTAACTGCCGAGATTTGACTTTACTTTTCAGTCCTTGAAGGCATCCTTGGCAGGAGTCCAGCAAACATGGACAGGTATACTTTTTAATCACGTTTTTATACTTCAGAATGTTCATTAACTCCATTATCCATTTACAGAACACTATTGTTGCTTGTAATTCCGATTTTCCTGGGTGTGGCTGAGTCGGACGGACCTCTGACAGATTTAGGTAGTCCATCACTTGTTACTACCCATTTGCACTCAAGGATGACGTGTAACCTTTTTTTTTTTTTGGTTCCATCAGAAAATCTTGCTGGGAAGCTGATGTTCTACCAAATGGACGGCAACGCCACTTACGTGAGGGATACTGGCGAGCTGGCTTCAGACATTCCCACCGAAACAACATTCGAACTTTCTGATCCCCGGCAGAATTTCAGCATGGCGAATTTCAGCTACACGTGGGATTTAGGAAACGGGTACGATGAGTTTTTACCATTTTTACCATTTTGGAATTGGATTTTTTTGTGATTTCTGTTTTGTTTATGGAAATGCAGAGAGGTCATCCAGGGAACCGAGCCCGTTGTCCGCTACCATTACGCCTTGTCCGGAAACTACACGCTGCGTTTGAAAATTGGAATTAATATGACAAAATACACACCGCCATTAACTGGAATCTACTCCAAGGATGTTCAAGTACTTGGTTTGTAGTTTACGCGCACTCTACACGTAAGGACAAGTACAGATTGTGTAGAAAAACATAGACTGGTAAATACTCAGGCATTTGTAATATCTATAAAGTATCATAAAGTTGTAGTACATTGTTGAAAAATTAGTTGAACTCAGTTGAAAAATTGCAGTAAAAGGCTTTTCGTTTTTTTAAGAAAACACGTATTTTTTAGTTACAATATGTGTACAAAAAAATGTATTCTGAATTGTTTTTGTTTCCCAAAAACATTGTAATGTGATTTAATCCTGCAGTATTTTGTGCAATCGTTTAATCTTTACAACAGGCATTTTACATCCAAAGGAAAGCATTGAAACAAGGCACTAGGGAGCTGAAATTTCACCCAGATGGTGACAACATGTCAAAGTTCAACATGGCACAGCCACTTAGTTGTCACACTACCAGGAGTGTGCCATTTATTGCCTAAATTACTGTGAGAATGATTTGGAAGAAAATGACCCAAAATGGTCGAAATAGTGCAAAAAGGTTTAAAAGCTCAGCCTATAATTGACATGTCAAAAATGTTTACAACCAGAGTACACATGCAGATTGCTCTTTAAATCTAGCAGCAATAAAACAAATAAAGTGAAGTGATTTTTCAAGTTTCATGTTCCATTGTGAGGTATTTTGACCATTTTTGGGTCATTTTCTTCCACATTTTTTTTTTTTAGTCAAGGCATGGCACACTCTTATTAGTGTGATAAAAACGTGGTTGTGCCATTTCAAATTTTGACATGATGACATAATCTGGGTGAAATTTCAGCTCCTTGGTGTCTTCTTTCGATGCTTTTCCGTTGATGTAAAGATCAAAGGATTGGACAAAATACTGCACAAGGGTTACGGAAGATTTTTTTTTTTTTTAAATCGACCGTTACTTCCTATTGTTAGATTTAAATCAGAATACCCGACTTGTGTGAGAAGTCACCCAACTAAAAAAGTCTGGAAATTGATTTACAGATGCCATTAAAAGCATTGAGTTGAAGGGACCTTCTGATTATGAGGTGGCTCAAACCACCGGCCTGGCTTTCCACGTGAACGGAAGGTAAGCTAGCGTTCGTTTTCCTATATCTTTGTATAATTTCAAAAAAAATAAAAAAAAGATGTGTTTCTCAGTCCCCCCATGTGGGTGTGTTGGCGCTTCCTTCCCAACTGCGTACCCGACACGACGGGGGGCTGCACGCTGACCATGCTTTACGGGAACACCTTGCGGCTCAACCACACCTTCACCTCGGCCGGCCTTCACTGCCTGGACATCAGCGTCCGCAACGACATCAGCAAGCTGCAGACTTCTTTCAGTCTCTTCGTCAGGAAAAGCAGTTAAGTGAATGCACATAATATGCTTACTTGAACCCTTTGTGTATTTTCGTGTCCATTTTTTGGACAAATTCTGACACATTCTTCTTGCAGTATTTTAGCCAAGGGATGGCACACAAGGTACGTATGTGTATGTATGATGTGTTTATTTTAATTTTATTTATTTTTATTTGTAATTATATTATATTATATTATATTATATTATATTATATTATATTATATTATATTATATTTTTGTACTTCATAGAGATATGTATCTAGTATAGTTTTATTATTGTAGGTATACGTTTATATGGATATTTTTTCAAGATTCAAGAGTTTTATTGTCATATTTATTGCACTATTATACCATACAAAGTGTCTATATATTAATGATAAATATAATATATAATACAATATAATATAATATAATATAATATAATATATGATATGATATGATATGATATGATATGATATGATATGATATGATATGATATGATATCATATCATATCATATCATATCATATCATATCATATCATATCATATCATATATAATCTGTCTTGCAATATTATATAGGATATTTTCAAAACATATTTTGACTTCTTTTTGACTCCTTTTTCGGACAGAGTACGTTTTTTGTTATGTTTGCTTTATTTTCTTCCAAAGGTACAAACTACATATTTTTTATGAATGGTAGAAATGATAGAAATGAATCATTCATTAATTCATTTATATATAAGAAGGGAATCATCTTGATCTACACCTTTCTCCTTTGCAGGACAGAATGACAAATAGAGACTTAAAAGTGTAATATTTTTTCTTAACATTTGTTAGATTTGAAATACAGTAGTAACGATTTTTTTCCCCAAAAACTGGAAATAAAAACTCAATTTTACTTGCAAAAAAACATTGTTTTGATCATTAATTGCCCATATTTGGATTCTGTGTCCATCCTTCTCCATAATTTGTCCTACCGCCGCAGTGACAGTTAGCTGGATAAAGACGATCGGTTTTACTGTGTCATGAGGTGTTTCGGATGAAACCTTTAATGTGCTGATCCGCTGCGTTGGTTCCGCTGTCAACACGAGGTCAGTCCAAACGAAAGAATGCCAGTAAATCACAGCCGACGATTTGCCTGACCGGCAAATGTTTGTTGTGCTCAATTGATTTGCTCTTGTTGCTAAGCTACGGTTCTACTTAAGCCCATCATAGCATTCTTTGTCGGGTAAAGAAATAAAGTCGCAACATTCAACTTTCCGAAGGCCTGAGCTTAACCACTGAATGCAAAAACTCTTGCTAACAAATACATCTGACCTTAACAATCTGAAATGTTGATTGCAGACATGACCAACATGCTCTTCATCCTCTCATCCGCCGCTATCCTCGTGGCGACCTTCTCTTTCATCACAGTCATCGCCTGCCACCCTCGATATCACAATCGAGCTCAGGTACCACGTCAGAAAAATCAAGTTGCGCGTCACCAAAATTTGCTATCCTATTTAGCTTGTAACGTCCAATACTTTGTCCTTTACATCCAAAAACATTTCCAACGGGGAAAGCATTGAAAGAAGAAATTAGGGAGCTGAAATTTCACCCAGTTGGCGACAACATGTCAACGTTCAACATGGCATGACCAGGAGCGTGCCATCCATGAGCTAAAATATGTCAAAATCAGGTGGAAGAAAACGACCGAAAAATGATCAAAATACTGCACAGGGGGTTCAAATTGCTAGCTTAAATGCAACACATCTTGCTATGCTAACATAGCACAGGGTCCCAAAGAGGCCACAAAGAGACTGTGGTAATAAGTCAGTGCCAGTGCCTGTTGCAGCTAATACCTGCTTGAGTTAGCTGAGGTTACTAAAGCATTATTTTCAATAAAAGAAGCGAACGGGCTGGACCACCGTCCGAGTCCATCTTTGTTCACATAGGAATATTACAAAAACCGAGAGGATCATGTAAAAGTTATGATGTCTCCAGCTGATTCAATTAAAAGTGCACCGGTTAGAGCATGCGAAAGGTATTCCATTTGACTTGTTTTGGTATATACACACAATCATAAACTTGGTGAAACACGAATGCTGCGCAACTAAGAGTATTTATGGTAAAATGAACTCGAGCTGCATCGTGAGGAAAAAGAAATGCTTTGAGCGCATTACACTGCTGTTGCGTTCACATGACGGTTCACAATGTGGGAAATGTGAAACGCATACATTTTTAACCCGCAACAAATAAATAATTTACAGGTACGCAAGAAAATATGAAGAGTTTAGAAGGATGAGATTTATTCTGTTTTATTATGATTTTTAAATTGTTACCAAAGTGTTGGTGCATTTTATACACGGTAACATTAAAAATACCAGAATACGAGCTCAAAATTAAGAGTGCATCTCATATGCAGATGCCCACCTGTCCCCTCCTTGCTGTAAGTAATAATGGCCACAAGAGGGCAGGCTAGACCCAGAAACTAAGAACAGCAAATCTTATAACCCTGATGTAATTGTCAGTTAAAAAAAAGGATTGTTCTTATTTAATACCAATCTTGAATTAGAAGCGCAATCCATTTTTTTTAGGTTGTTTTTTGCACAGCATCCCAGAAAGTTAGGTCAAGTTGACTAAAATTATTGGCTTGGTTCTATTAGAGTTCTACATAGATACAGTATAGTCCAGCTGCTCAAAAGATATTGAAAATGTGGTATTTTTTACTATTCTGTGCTTTTTGTTTCATTAAGTAAATAATACACTTTGAGTGATCCCGTGGTTTTATTTTTACACACTTACAACGTCTAATTTAGGGCACCCTTTATCCGGATTTGTTGATCTTAAAAAGTTTGGATCTGGATTAGACTGAGCCAATCCGTTGAGTTGAGCAACTGGGATAAAAGTAAAGTAACATATAACCTGTATGAAAGCAAAAAAAAAAATGTTTCAAAATACAGACAATTTTCATCTAGTTTCCATCTTTTGAAAAACTAATATAAGCTAAACTAAAATTCATGTCAATGTGTGGTATGGAAGATGTGATTTTTTTCTCATGCTTTGCACCCTGCGGCTGATAGTCCGGTGCAATTTATTTGCAATTTATTTTACTAGCCACCAGGGGTCAATCTTCCAGTAAACAAAGGGAGACAGAAAAAGGTGTGATCCAATGAAAGATTTTGAATTTGAATTGCTGTTTTAATCACCACTAGGGGGCTCTCTCCAATAGTAAACACAATCATGCATGTTGTGTTTCTGCACCATTCTAACAATCCAAGTATTAAATTTACGTTGGTACACCTTATAGTCCAGTGTGGTTTGTAGTCCGAAAAATACGGTTACCGATTTGTAAATATTTGAATTTGACTGTTTTTTCAGATCGCAGCTTCCAGCAATGCTTTGTTCCTGTATAGTAAATTTTGCACGAAAAGCCGCTACTTTTTTCTCATGCTTTAAACCCATTAGCGGATAATCGGGTGCATCTTATCTGCAGTTTTTTTTTTTACTAGCCACCAGGGGGCAATCTCTTGCAAATAAAAAGACAAAGAAGAAGACGCTATCAAAGCAATCGTGCATGTTACTGTTCTGTTGGTGCAGTGTTCTAATAATATGAGTGCTCAATTTATATTAGTGATACTGGCGATTCGGTAACTGATTTGTAAATATTTGAATTATGTTTTTGCAGATCACAGCTTCCAGCAATGCTTTGTTCCTGAAGAAGCACACTGACGGCCACTGCAGAATTGTTTTCAACGTTTCCTCCGCTGAAAGAGATGAGAAAGAACCACTGTGGTCACAAAATGACACACGTTACTACTCTTAACCATCTCATGTGTGAGTACCTCTATGGCTTTTATAGAGGAAAATATTTCTTATTTGGTTATATGAAAGAAAAAACACATTGTTAAACGTCGAAAATATGCAATATTGTACACCATGTTTGTATTCCTGCTACGATAAATGCTGTTTGAATGAATCATTTAGTTACCTATGTAGGCTAGCGGGTCATAAAGCAGGTGTGAGGACATTGTGTGAGAACGATCAATTAGTGACCCACAGCGCTCAAGCTGAACCCCGCATGAATTATTAACTTTCATAAAGGTCATTTTAAAGCACTAAGTGTTAGTTTAAGCTCAGTGGGAAGTGATCAGTGCGCGTTGTTCTTATTGTGTACTTTCTTTTTCGGAACTTCTTGAAATAGAATTATTGCTCGCAAAAGTGTAGTTTTGTGTGTGGAATTTATTATTTTGCAACATTGGAGCCGCTTGTGCACACACTTTGCAAATGATACACATTGCATTTTTTTCCTAATTTTGTAAATGCTTTAAGGAGTAATAATTAAAGTTATCTATTCATATTTTTTTCCTTCAGCCACTCAAATTGTTTATTGGCAACAGTTCTATCCATACAGTAGGTTAAATTTATTAACACCCACAATTGTTTTTTTTAAATGGTATGGTCTGTTTTTATAGCCTGTGAAGTGATGATGACACTAACTGGTTTGTACCGCCATCTACTGTCTTGAGGTGAAACACAAGTCAACAAAGAATTTTCAGTTTGCTGACATAGTTTGACCACCGCGCAACGGAATGTTACAAAAATTGCAGGAAAATCAATGTCATAAATCCTATTAAAATGCATCTAGAAAATTCTAAATATAATGGTTTTATATGGTCCAAAATTTGTACAATGATTATTTTTGTACACAAAATCTTGCACGTCCAACTGCAGTCACATAGAAATGTCAGAATTATTGCATTTTGAAATTTTACATGTTTTAATTATCTGCTGGAAATTTCAGCTCCCTATGTTTTTTTCCCATTGATTCATTTACAATATCATTAAAAAAAAAGGTGAATTTCCATAATTTGTAAAATAATGCCATAAGGGTTAAATAAATGTTACACGTGAAACAAAAAACATTAAATACTAGAAAATAAATCATCGAAAAATACAGTGGCCCTGTTTAAAAAAATAAAAAGAACAGAAGGCATATTAATAATAAAGTGACTATGTCACTTGAGGACTTTTCACCAGCTGTGATGAAAAACAGCGGAGTTATTCAAGCGCCTTTCTAATGACAGCTTGTCCCCGTTCATTAATAACAGTGACGTTCCTAATGAATGTGTCCTGACAGGGACGCAGTCGGGAAGCTTGCGCTTGCTATGATAATCTTCAACCTTGACCCCAACTTATGTTGACTGTTAAAACTTGGTGTATTTGTGACATTTTCATATAAATTCATCATTAATGGTTTTATTTATGATATGTAAATATATATATATATATATATATATATATATATATATATATATATATATATATATATATATATATATATATATATATATTTGTAGTCTGGAAGAATCCTGGGACAAATGTCTGCCATGTCACCGTCGACCTTCTGGCCTCTCCCTCTGTTAAGCGTTTCTAATGCCACGCACACCACCTGTTGTTGTCCTGAGGCCAGGCCAGCTGAGTTAAAAGATCCCGCTCGGCTTACGCCGTATACTACTTATGTCACACCCACGTTCCTTATGTACCTGGCAGTTTCCGCTAACGGGGCATCGGGTGACTTTAAACTTGTGTGTATGCCATCCGCCTAAATAGAGCTATATATATATATATATATATATATATATATATATATATATATATATATATATATATATATATATATAGCTAATATATATAGCTATAATAATATATAGCTAACTAATATATATATATATATATATATATATATATATATATATATATATATATAGTGTTGAATTAGATTATAGGATAGTGTGGAATGGAGCGGGTACTACAATAAATTGAAATAATATACAAACCAAATGTTCTATCACAATTTTGTTTTTTTACACAGTTGTGGTGGTCCCGAATTAATATCTATCTGGAGTTACCACTGTAATTCTCTTACACATTTTACATATTTTGCTGCCGTCTTTGTTCTCCAAATACCCGAAGGAGAAGAATTATTTTTGCTAGTTGGCTTGGAAAAGGTGCAAAATTGTTGCGTGTTCTTATTTCACCACTAGAAGCCACTAAATTCTGCACACTGCCATTTTTAAAAAATCAACCACAAACAAAATGGCCTTTGGGTGGTCAGAGAGTGCATGAAACTGAAAAAATAAATCTTCAATATACTGTATTGATATCAAAACTTGCCAGTGGAAAAACTACAAAGTACTAAAGAACAGATTTTCAACTTTTTTGAGAAAATAACATTGTAAATTGTCTGTCTGACAAGGAAAACAATAACTGAATCTGGATAACATTCATTCATATGCAGCAGCTCTTTTTAATTTTACACACTTAATGGCAAAATCCATTTATACATACAAAATAATTGTTGGCACATTATTTCCCTTAAAGGCCACACAAACATTTATGAAGTTTAACTCTTGTGCACTATTTTGTCCAGTCCTTTAACCTTTACATCAAATGCATTTCACATCAAAGGTAAAGCACAGAAAGAGGACAGTAGGGAGCTGAAATTTCACCCAGATGGTGACACGGTTAGTTATCACACCAGTTATTATACCAGGAGTGTGCTATCCCTTGGCTAAAATACCGCCAGAATGATTTGAAAAAAATGACCCAAAAATGGTCAAAATACTGCACAAGGGTTAACATGCAAAACAGCTATACAAAATAACTACTACACATCCTACAAATATATTTGAAGCTAGTAGTTATAGGACTGTATTTTCCGGACTATAAATACACAGTTAAATGCAAAACACGACAGTGTGCGTATTCACTGTATTGGTTTGTGTTTTTCTTTGTGCATTATACCACAATTAGCGTTACATCTAGAAATTTCCAATAATACACCTGTTTATTCTGCCTTATAGTCCAAAAAATACAGTATTTATAACTATAACTATGCTAGCAAAGATAAATACAACTCACTGTAACGCTATATAGTGTAACAAATAACAAATATTTTAGAATAATCCCATAAATACAAAACACCACACACAAGTTTTGTTCATATGGACAAGGCAAGGAGGGAAAAAAAGCACTGTGATAGATTTTTGAGTATCACTGGTATCATGTCCATGCAAAAGTATGGATTTTCTATTCTCATAAAATGTGAATCGAATAGAATGTTATTACAGGCTAATCACGTCAGGATACAAGTTGTGATTGATTTTGGCTCCAAGCCGATTCTCCCGTTAAGCAACAGACATAACATTAGCAAGACCTTTAAGATAATCTTCTCTACTTTCTCTTGCACGACACGCAACAGCAGTTCACATGTCGATGCCAGTCTGGGTCTCTTCACTTCAAAGCGTCTCAGAATGGGGGATAATTCATAGCTGTCAAACTACAGTCCTTGAGGGCCGGTATCTTGCATGTTTGCGAACCGTCTCTCTCCAACACACCCGATTCAAATGATTAGGGTCATTTTCAAGCTCCTGCAGATCTCACTAATAAGCTAATCATTTGAATAAGGTGTGTTGGAGAAATAAAACCGGAAAAACCGGTAGATACCGGCCCTCGAGGACTGGGGTTTGACACCAATGCTTGTAAGACATGAAGGAACTGTGGATATCGACTCTCGAGGACTGGCGTTTGACACCTGTGCTGTAATAGATAGGTACCTAATTCCAGTCCTTGAGGGCCGGTATTCTGCATGTTTTGAAACTTTCTCTCTCAAACACATTTGCTCCTCCATTGCTTGCTAATAATCTAATCATTTGAATAAGGTGGGTTGGGGAAAAAAACCTGGAAAACACACAGGATACCGGCCTTCAAGGACTGGAGTTCAAAACCGCTGTTGTCATGCATAGGTGTCATATTCCAGTCCTTGAGGGCCAGTATGCTGCATTCTTTCAAACGTTCTCTCTCAAACACACCTTATTCAAATTATTAGGTTATCATTTGAATCAGGTATGTTGGCGGGAAAACTGGAAAACAGGCAGGATACCGACCCTCAAGGACTGGAATTTGACAACTTTGTTGCTATACTTTTGACAATAAAATCTCTTTGAGTCTTTGATTTTGAAAACATGAGGGAACTGTGGATACCAGCTCTCGAGGACTGGAGTTTGACACCTACATATTACAGCATACGTGTCGAGCTACAATCCTGGACGGCCAGTATCCTGCATGTTTTCAAACCTTTTCTCAGAAACACACCTGATTCAAATGATTAAGATCCTTTCCAAGCTCCTGCTGAGCTTGCCAATACACCAATCATTTCAATCAGGTGTGTTGGAGAAAGAAAACAAACAAAAACAAAACATGCAGGATACCGGCCCTCGAGGACTGGAATTCGACACTTATGCTGTAATACATGAGGGAACTGTGGACGGAGATGAATTGACACCAGGCAGCACAAACAGTAAGCAAGTAAACTCATTTGCACATTTGCATCACTCACGATGTTCTATTTCACAGCTTCTATAAACCGTCTCACAGTAATTAAAAACAAAACAAATGTTTGGAAATAGCAGCTAATTCACAACAACAAGGCAGATGCTAAGTGTTTAGGTATTAGGCAGACGCTCCAGACACATCTCCAAGGGCCTCTTGAAGGCACCCCTCCCGAACACCTCAACATTGCTCGCCAGCCATGAGATCACGTTACCAGCCAGGTAGGACGTACAGTTGGCCATTGATTGGATCTCAGACGGCTTCAGAACGCGGTCCCAGATGTTGACCTGGCTCAGTTCTCCCACGAAGGCTTGGCCGGCGTCAAAGCGTCCGCCCACAACATCCTGCGAAAAAACAGCAATTTTAATGGAATTGGAATCCGAACATTCACAATTTGTTAATTGAACAACAGCAACAAAAAAACGTTTCTACAATATTGAATTTATGTGAACAAATACTATACAAGCCAATAGCTTGGAAACGCCTTCAAATTATAGTGGTCTCAAACATAAAAATCAAGTCATAAAGCATCATCCACATCACAGAGCTGACTGTACTACTTACTTTGTAACAGCAATTTGGCATGTTACTGTTGTGTTGGTGCAGTAGTCTAACAATCTAAACTCTACCGTATACACCACAGCCAACTAATTCCATCAACATTTCTTTATAATGTCGGTGAAATAACTAGTGTAGATTTAGCTTATATTTAGCCTTAGCTGCAGTTCTTTAAATAGCCACCAGGGGGAAATCTCCCAGAAAAAGGGAATAAAGAAGCCGCAATCAAAGGATTGAATTTGAAGTGCTATTTTACTAGCCACCAAAGGGCACTCGCCATTAGTCACTCCAATTATAGTTGTGTTGTTGCAGTATTCTAACAATCTAAAAACTATTGTATACTCTACAGCCAACTAATTCCATCAACAATTGTTCATAATGTCAGTGAATTAAGTATTGTACATTTTGGATTGTAAAATGCGACTTTTTTCTCACACTTTGCAGTCTTAGCTGCAGTTTGCAGCTGCCACTAGGGGAAGTCTCCATGTAAATTTTTGGGTTTGATCTGCTATATTACTCGCCATCAGGGCGCACTATGAACGAGTAACCACTGTTAGGCATGTTACTGTTATGTTGATGCATTATTCTAAGAATCTACAGTATACTCCACAGCCAACTCCTACATTTGGAAACTCAACCACGAATCCGATCGGCACTATTCACAATTGTGTATATTAATAAGTCCTTAATGCTATCCTTTAAAATGTCTATAGAAAGAAGATATCATATTTATTGATTAAGCCATCAATAATTTGATCTTTTGTATAGTCTTGCATGTTAAGCCAATGGTCAGAATTGCCGAAATGACCGTGATACCTGTTCTTGGCCCAAAATTATAACCCCTCCCGGTTTAATGGGGTGCCATGCCGCCAGGTTGTCTCCTGTCCCTTGCTTTTCTCCATCTTGATAGGCTTCCCATTGCCCATCCCTGGTGGTCCAGGAAATGCAGATATGATGCCACCTTCCGTCGCGTACCTCCAAAGGCAGCTGCGCAACCTGTCAAATCAAATCCCGTTAGATGGACTGTGGCAGTTCTTTTACGCACCAAATGAGCGATGACGCACCTTGTCGTTGATGAGCAGCTCAATCGGGTTATTTCCCCATTCGATCAGCACAATTTCATTGGCTTGTCCGGGCACACCGTAGGAGAAGGGCGTTCCGATGCCCGGAGAGGCGCTGGACTTGATCCACATGCAGAGCGTGAACGCATACATCTCCGGGAGGCTCTTGATGATGCGGCCGTACAAGTAGTTTGTACGCTGCGGGAGGGAGAGCTTGAACTGCTCGGGGGACTTGAAGTCTTCTCCTCCTGTCCATAGACAAAAATGAGATTGGTCATTTTGAGATTGGTTCCATTTGTCTTTACATTCATCCATTTCCTGCACCAGTAAAAGGAAAGTAAACCTCAAAATTCTCGTGACAATAATGGTCTTCTGATCAAAGGCATTTCACATTCAAGGGAAAATATTGAAAGAAGAAATTGGGGAGCTGAAATTTCACCCAAATGGTGACATCATGTCAAATTTCAACATGGAACAACCACTGAGTTATCAGTTATTGGCTAAAATACTGACAGAATGATTATGATGATGAACTGACCCAAAAATGGTCCAAATACCACACAAGGGTTAAAAAAATAAAAAAAATTAACTAACCCAATCTTGCATAATAAACCCAATCTGCTCCAAATCCACAATTACCCAGCAAATGGGGTCGCAATGTTTTTTTTTTTTTTTGTGTTTATTGATTCTAAAGGCCAGCACAAAGGCTGAAATTGAAAAAAAGACAACAAAAAGAGCTAACATCCATTTATACATGCCGCAATATATAAAGATTGTTTAATAATAAACGTTTCTCTCTACCTTTCTCAAGCTCACTTATCCTCTCCACCAGCGCGTTGAGCGTACTTTCCGTCTTGAGTCGGTACGCTGCCGTGGCGTTGGACAGCATGCTCTTTTCCTCCTCCAGATTGCTGACTTTCCTCAAAAGCTGTTTTTCCAACTCGACCAGGCGACGCTGCAGTAAGTCACGCAGCTCGCTGGGGAACGACGCGCCCGATATGTTGGCCCGCATCTGCTGTTGCTAAAGATGGATGAACAGGAAGTGGGCACAGGTGACCACGGGCAGGCAGCAGCGGGAGACGCTTTGGACTTCACAGCAGGATTCCACACCCATGACTGACTGCCTTTCAAATGTGCCTATTTACTAGAATTTATAAAAGCAGCTGTGGCTCAATTGTATTGGGCTTGTGGATATATATATTTCTTTTATTCTTTTACACCAATGCTTCTCAATTATATTCAGCAAAGCCCCCCCAGGAAAGAAAAAACCTTTTGCACCCCCTGGAACTCACCGTGTGAACAATAAATAGGATAATTATCTATAAAAATTGTCTAAGTACAGTATACCTCAAACGTTGTCATTTTTAACACGAACAAAAAAAGCAATATAAATCATATTTCTACAACCACTTTTGTAAAGCGTTTATACAGGTTACAGGTTAGTCTAAACCTGAAAAAAAGTGCAGTTAAGTGCTTGAAATTTTGAAAAATGATGCAAATTCTTACTTTGTTACAATAACACATCACATGGCAAAAACAAAGCCTTTTGTCTGGGGTCACCCCCCCCCCCCCCCCCCCCCCCACACACACACAGACACACACACACACACACCTTTTTTGTTGTATTCATGTGACCTGCACTGTTGTTGTTTTTTGTTGTTTTTTTTTACTATTTCGGAAATTTAAACAAGTCTATTTTTCAATGCCAAGTTCAATACAATCCAATGCAAATAAGATATTTTTTTAAAAAGTACATTAATGTTTAAAAAAAAAAAACTACCAGCATCTATAGACGAAAAAGGGGAGAAATGCAATTAATTGTAGAAATTGAACATTTCTTTTGAAATCAAATCTGGGTCAGTCCATTTTGGGTCATCTCTCCGTTTTCTTGCCTCTTCTTTTCCAGTCTACAAAAGAACATTGAGCCCCTCTATCCTTCTTCTACCCATTTTGCTCTTGATCTTATACAGTATTTCTTTTTTAGCTTTAGAGACGCAGCCGTTATCTATGTTATCGTCATTAATGTGTTCTTTGCAGATACTGCTAATTTCTTTGATGATTTCAAGCTCCTTTTCTCTCACCGTTCTAGATACTTCATGAATTGATATCGGGACGAACTTACCTCCAAGTTCTCCAGCCTGTCCTTGAGCCCTTGCATTGTCTTGCCAAGATTCTCCACAGTATCATTGGGATCTCTGGGCACGTCCCCCATCGTGTTTTGCTTGACTTTAGCCCAAGGAGCCCCCTTTTCGTACTTTCTATCATCAGTGGTCGCTGCGCAGAGGGACAACTTCGTGGTCAGCTCGTTGATGGTACCGATTTGTTTGGAAATGGTTTCCTTCTGCTGCAGAATAGTTTCTCGGAGCTGCATGACGGTGTTGCGGAGCTCCTCTTCCTGCCCACCGGCGTTGATTTCGGGCAATAAGGTCACCGGGCAACTGGTGTCGCCGACGAGGGGCACTGCTCTGCAAATGTACCGCTTACCGTCGTCTACTTGGCCGATCGCTTGGTCCCGGCAGCCCAGCGCACAAAATACTATGACGATGTAGAAAAATGAAAACATACCTGCAAAGGATGCCTTCAATGAATTCTAATAGGCGAAAACGATTTAAGAAGCCATCCGTTCTGTGCGTAAAACGCGCCTTTTACAATTTACGCACGTACAATCCGAGGTGAGCCGTTACATATTACCATGGCAAAATTAAACTATTGGATGGCTAAAATACATTAAAAAGCGCGATCCAAAGTGAAAAAAATCCGTTAGGGTTTCTATCTGCGTAAGCCCATTTAATGGTGCTTGTTTGCGGAACTATTCCTGGCGCAAAAGAAGCGCAGTGTGGCACTGATCGGACAGTTCCTCTTTAGAGAAAGAGGATTACCAAAAAAAGGTGTCTCGAGAGCGCCTGGGATTGGCTGTAGTAGGTTGACGTCAGCGGCCAGCTGGCTGACACATTTATTTATCTGTTTGAGCACTTTATTAAGGAATGACAAGGCGCTGATTGCAAAACAAAAGGGAGGCGGGGTCAATTCCATCTTGAATGCACAATATCCTTATTTCATGTCAACAAGTGTACCTATCATTTTTCTTCCCTATCAATTCTTTTTTGTGCTTGTTTTGTAAGTGCATGGTTTAGCGGGTAACAGGTCTGCCTCACAATGCTGAGTCTCTGCTTCTCTTGTGTGAAGTTTGCATGTTCTCCCTGTGCTTAATCCCTGTGCGATATTTAACCATTTTAAATCATTTTTTCCAAGTCATTCCATAGTATTTTTGCCAAGGGATTGCACACTCCAAGTAATGTTTGATACCATTTTGTGATTTGAAATGTTGTCGCTATCTGGGTGGAATTTCAGCTCCCTAGTGTCTTCTTTTTGTTGCATGATAGCATGTTTTTTTTTTAAACCCAAAATGCTTTGCTCTGTTTAAGGGCTACTTGGCTGAAAACATATTTTAAAGGCTGTACATCTCTAAAAAAAAAGATTAAGAGCCACTGGTGTGGATCTTTGATTTATCATAATCTAGATTCCAAATTAGTTTAGTGTAAACTCAAACATGTAAAATTACTCACGAAATGGCTCACAGGGGTTTTTATTAAAAAAAAAAAAAAAAAGAATGTACATGTTGTTTACAAGAGTCAAGAATTTTATCGACATATGTATAGTATTATTATTCAGTCCATATGTTTCACTTCAACATAGTTCCCTGGCACCAAGGTGCCATCTTAGGTCGTTTTAGGTCGTTTATAAATGATAATTAAGTGTGTTTTCAGAGGAGAAAAAAAATCAACAGAAGATAGATTCCCAGTAGATGAATAGCTAATGACAAGGCGGGGGAAAAGCTGCATGCGTTCATGTGTCCCGGGCGTGGACTCTAATTAATCTGCAACCGTAATGAGTACAATCAATACATAAAAAAAAAAAAAAAAAAATCTAACGTCGGATGAATAAACAACATCAATGCAAAATATAAAAACAAAAACATATTGGAGCTTTGCAGCTGTTATAACATCAAACTAAATTGTAATTTCACTCATAAGGCATATGAAGAACGAGGATGCATCACGTAAACAATTAGCAGCAGCTGTTACCTGGTCCTGAAAGGTCAATAAATCCTGGTGGGCAGACTGGAAGACAAACTGCTGAGCATTCAACACGACCTCCAAATGATAGTCACTCCAGACAGCACAGACACACTTATGGATGCACTTCAATAGCAGGAGATTCTGAGAATCGAAAGAATGTTTAAATAATCCCATATTGTATGAATAAATTATGATATTTATTTGTATAGGTGGCAAAAATATTCACACTGTAAACTTAACTACACAAACAGGTGAAATGTTAGCATTGATCCAAATTTTATATTCTTTATCAAGTAAAAACGTGCAAACAGAAATGTTCAACGAACTAGTTGACTAGCTAACTAGCTACTGCTCGATTTAGCATAGTTATTGTCATCAAACAGACATTATTGCGTTACTGTACAAACCACAAACACAAATATGGTAAAATCTAACATATATTGATGCTTCAATGTTGTTAGTCTGAATTGAGGTTTTTTTTTTTTGTTTTTTTTTAAAGGACTAAAGGTCAGGGGCAGCTGTTTGATTGCACCCCCCCCCCAAAAAAAAAAAAATAGAGAGAAATGACTGAAAATAATGATGCAGAGTTTTATTAAAAATATTTCTCATGAAAATATGAGGATGGGTTGTTAGTCTCCTTGAAGCGCAGGTAACAGTTTATTATGCAGACTATGAAAAGAGAAAGGCTACAGATGCATGAATAGGTTTTTAGAGTGCACTTTTCTCAGCTCGGCTAAGAGGTCGTCAACAGGCTGTATCACGGTACTGAGAAAATACATGTCTAATGGACACACGAGTGGTCTTTTAGAAATGGAAAGCCAGTGTTTTTTATTCACATCTTTTGAAAAAAAAAAAAAAGAAAAAAAAGCTCAGATAATGAAACAAACAAGAGTCTTGAAATGAGTCTGTGACATATCTCTTTTAGTATATAATGATTACCTGGGGAACAGTGTGTGGGGGAAAAAAAAGCCAAGCATGTCAGTTATCTTTAACATTATGTGAAATTTGGTGAAAAGAATATTCTGTTCTGAAGCCTTTTACTTGTGGGTTAACTGACAGAGACAACTGATAATTAAAGCCCACCGGCGATCCGAGGAGGAGGGAGATGGGCCGAAGGATTTGGTGATAAATCAAGACTTCATTATTGTCGCTGCTATTACAACGGCAATTTGATTGCTTTTCCCATTAGCCCGGACAAGAGAATACTCCGGAATTATCCGCTGAATTAAAAGCAGAAAAGAAAGAACATTTGGTCCCCTGGCTTTTAAAAGGGGGTCATTTCAAAAGAGAGTGAATGACACAGAATTATACGAAACAAAGCTGATTTCTCATCTGGTTAATCTAAGCTGGAGGCTAAAGTAGGGGTGTCCAAACAATGGCCTGGGGGCCAAATGTGGTCCACCATCCATTTGTCAGCAGGTTGACGTGACGCAAGTTTGGCACAGACTAGTGAAAAAGAAAGAAAGAAAGAAAGAAAGAAAGAAAGAAAGAAAGAAAGAAAGAAAGAAAGAAAGAAAGAAAGAAAGAAAGAAAGGTGTGGATGGGCAGTATGAGAGGAAGGCTGTCAAAGAGTATTTAATTGTTGTTCGCTGTTTGCTGACGGTCATCGATATGACCGTTGTTAATTAGCTGCTTTTAGATGGCATTGAATTCAAGATTGGAGAAAAAAAAAAGGTTTGAAGGGCTTATGTCAGCTCATAGAGACCTTTAGTATGCTGCCATCTTGTGGTCAAAACTAAAACAGTGAAATTTATATAGAAACACATGAAAAAAGATTAATATGTTAAGAATTTGGCAAATGCGCCTGTGGATGACGGTTATGCTCATTCAGAGTCATGTCATACGTATTTCACTCTCGCAAAACAACTGGATAATCGAGTTTTTTTTGTTTTTATTTTACCCCTAGTTACCCTCTTCTGACGGTAAAAAAATGTCTTTAAATAGTCGGGCTAATTGGGATTCAAGTACCTCTTTACGCTAAAATATTAACAATTTCGAAACGCATACTCATGTTTCTCGCTCATAGGGCTACAGTCTCTTTGCGGCCACCGTACATCACGGCAAGACCATCGAAAACGATGGTCATATACCACCCGTCTTGTAGACCAATATCCTTCCACTTGCACTAGAAAATCATATGTTATAAAATATCATTCACTGTCTTACAAATTGACACAAATAGAAACACGCTTGTATTATTCAAATAACAAACTGTAAATTCATCACCAATATATATTAAATGTACGCATTTGGTAAGTGATATGCGGAGGGATATTGTTCACATTCGTGCTGCACAGAGCGTCGGGACTTGAGCGACAGCGCGTTGCTTTCTACGGACTCGCTCTTTTTGTCGGACAAGGTAAGATATTTAATGTCTGTCCTGTTATTTTTTTATGGAAAATTGTTGCGTTGCAACCAATATAAATTCAGGTTTCGGGTGCATGGGTTTTTTATGTCCTTTTAAAACATAAAGTTATCCTGAACAGTTTTAACAACTACGGGGTTCTCTTTCTTTACCAAGCTAACATGAGATAATGGCGACAAATGCTGTTTTTAAGTTGTTCAGTAAATATAAAATCTGATATTGGTTAAGAATATGCTTAAACGCTTCACATGCAAAGGCGTTTGAATTTTGA
Organism: Hippichthys cyanospilos; assembly: GCF_059441005.1. Taxonomy (NCBI): domain Eukaryota; kingdom Metazoa; phylum Chordata; class Actinopteri; order Syngnathiformes; family Syngnathidae; genus Hippichthys; species Hippichthys cyanospilos. The sequence goes on along the minus strand of NC_142385.1, from coordinate 13,487,716 downwards.
TGCAGGAACACTTAGTGTTTGATGTAAATTATCTTGCTTGAGTCTGAATGGATCAAAGAATTGGGCTAACCGAAGCTAACCTCTACGTCATCATTGTGCGTCTGATCAACCCTTATGTGGTAAATGGGTTCTGTTCGGTTATATTTATGTCAAGTGGCTGTGTTTGTAAATAGTTTTTGTAATGAGTTTAATTCTTAATTTTAATCATTATGTTTACTGTAAACTTCTTTACTTCTTTAATCTATGATTTATTCTATGCACTCCGATCACACTGCTTATTTTTTTTCACACTGCTTAGTTTTTTGTGTTTGTTTTGTATCACCATTACAGCATTCTGCCTTTACTATGTGTAAACCTTTGCAAGAGTGATTATTTTTCCTGCATAAACGTGTAACCTAAATCTTTATCTTCTTTTTCAGTCCAACGCAACATGAGCATAAGGTGAAATCTGTGCAGACCATATAGTCTGTCACGTTTGCCCTCGCTGCGCCATAATCTGTTTCTGCTGCCACGATGGCCTTTGGGCCAGCTCCCAGTCCCACCGTGGTGGACCAGACCACGCTGATGAAAAAGTACCTGCAGTTTGTGGCGGCGCTCACTGACGCTAACACACGTATGTTTATTTATCTTCGCAGTTATTATTATACACACACAAGCCTAATTAGATGCGCCACCGATGCTTAGCATGGGAAATGTGATGAGAGCGATACACTTTAGTCCAGTCCAAGGTACATAAATGGGAGTACGTGTGTTAGTGTGAATGTGTGTGCGTGTGAGAGTACCTTTTTGGGTAAACTGGCTATGAAAGTAAAACTGATAAGATCTGAGAGTCCATGCTAAGTCTATGGCTTTAGCCATTGCATTTTATTTAACAAACTGGATTAATTGTCTCTCGTTCTCCAGCTGATGAGACCAAACTCAAAATGATGCAGGAGGTCAGCGAAAATTTTGAGGTGAGTGTGACATCAGAGTTAATATGTGGGGATGAAACTCAATATATTGTTAGCGGTTGAAGGTTTTGAGACCCTAAAACTTTATTCACTTGTCCTTTTCCAGAATGTGACATCCTCACCTCAGTACTCTACCTTCTTGGAACACATTATCCCTCGCTTCCTCACCTTTCTTCAGGACGGGGAGGTGCAGTTTCTACAAGAAAAGCCAACGCAGGTACAGAGATTCTCCATGTGTATAACAATTTTACAATATCAGGTATTTTCTTACAATATACCATCGTGTTGCTTTAGCAATTACGAAAGCTGGTGCTGGAAATAATCCACCGCATTCCCACAAATGAACACCTTCGACCGCACACCAAGAACATCCTCTCTGTCATGTTTCGCTTCTTGGAGGTAAGGGTCCATCAGAATCCCTTAGAAGCATGACATGCATCCTAATAATGTGTAACGGCAGCTTGACTTGATTGCTTTTCATTGCGATTTTCTCTTACAGATCGAAAGTGAGGAAAACGTGCTCATATGCCTTCGCATTATAATCGAGCTGCACAAACAATTCCGCCCTCCAATCTCACAGGAGGTGAGTTGCATAATACTCATTTCAGCTCAGGAATCGTCTGAAGAGATGATTGGGTTTGTAAATTTGTAATGGTGAAATAATTGCACATACGTTAATTAGCATCAATGGATTTACAAGGAGAATTCATCGGCCGCAATGAAAAAAAATCGTATTTATTTGAATTGATATTTTAAAACATTTACTACATTATGTGGTTTCAGATTCATCACTTCCTGGACTTTGTGAAGCAGATTTACAAAGACCTCCCGAAAGTAGTCGTAAGTATCTGCTTGCTTTGTGTTACGGCTCTGATTTTCACACTTATTTATTTATTTAATTTTGCACCCACCAGGCCCGGTACTTTGAGAATCCACAAGTGATTGCTGAGAACACGGTGCCCTCCCCAGAAATGGTTGGGATGATCACCTCCGTGTTAGTGAAGACTGCACCCGAGAGAGAAGACAGTGAAACAAGAACGGTAATAAAAGTCATAAGTCCTTTATTGTATTGTTATAATGTATACTGCATATACTATTTTTATACTTATATACTTATACTTATTGTGAACCCAGAACTTACTTATTTATTTACTTACTTTACTGGCTCTGATTCCATTTTCACAACACCGTCTTTGACATGGAGTTTAGTTTCCTTTCTGCATTGTACAACTCCCACTTGCAAGCACTAGATGGCAGCAGTGTTCCACATCGGCAGCCCAATGTAATTTATTATTTTGTTACGATAATTTATTCACTTTAGATTAGATAGGCTAGATATTTGCATATTATTCTAATTGAGTGAGTGCAGCATTGGCCGTTATGTTTGTTTGTTTAATAATAATTGTCAAGGAGTAAACAGGGCTAAAATAATTCCATCCGTCCATTAACTTGACCGCTTAGCCCCATGATGGTCGCTACACTGCATGTTTTCGGCACTGTGATAGGAATTTAGAGTACATGGAGAAAACCCATGCAGGCACAGGAAGAACATGCAAACGCCACAACGTAAGGTCACAGTCAAAATCGACCAATCGTGTCAGCCGACTGAAGTAATTAGTATTTAAAAATGAGACAGTGTTATGTTTCAACAACAGAAGGTCCTTAATTCTGCAGGGTTCTATAATTTTGCTGTTTTGCAATTAGCGAATTTCGGTTGAAACGCGGAAGACTGAGCAGGTAACGAGAGCACGTCATCCGGCATTGTTATCTTTATGTTCTCATCTCTAGCACACCATCATCCCACGAGGGTCCTTGTCTCTCAAGGTGCTCGCAGAACTGCCACTCATCGTGGTGCTGATGTATCAGGTGGGTGAAATGAAATTACACGAGGACAACAAAAGCACGTGCCTGATTGTTCGGAGAATATATTGCCTTTTTTTTTCAAACGGGAGAATATATTAAGGATCTTGAAGCTGTAAACTCAATTGACTGGTTTATGTTTTGGGATAATTGGAGCCGGGAGAGGTGTGACTGGATTCAAAATGGTCATATCCGTCCCAAATGCTCATTAATCCCAGAATAAAATCACCTCATCTGTAATTATGTGGCTGCACAAAATAAAGCCTTTTTTTTAATTATTTGTCCTCCCATTTCCACACAGCTCTACAAGCTGAATATTCACAATGTGGTGTCAGAGTTTGTGCCCCTCATCATGAGCACCATCATGCTGCAGGTGTCTCCACAAGCCAGGTAACATCCAAGCAGGAATTGCAACCCCCACTAACTAAATTAATTTTCATTTTACGGCTTTCTGAATGAGATTGGGCACACTTTTAATAGAATGGTACCCCCCACATCCCACCTCCCGCCCCTCTTCATCGCTCCTTCCTGGCAGCGGTTTTTGATGGCGTTGCTGAAGCCGGTTCCATTCCATTTAGGGACGTTAAAATAGTAGAAATTGGCTTAGCGGGAGGTGAAATTTGAGCGTAAGAAGATGGTTGTATTAGACTTTCGGAATAGGAAGGAAATGGAGCAGAGTTAATTAAGGAAAAACAAACCTCAGGAATCTCTGGCAGGTATGGAGAAAGTTTCTTTGGGAGCCGCAGTAACAGCTGCGGCACAAACGAATAAGCCATGCATGTAGAATTGAATCCCATATGTAGATGCACATTTCACCCTTCATTAATTGTCACCTACTGCAGGCGTGCAGCATCGTGTAGATGAGGCTAAATTACTTGCGTGCATTTTTTTGTGGTTTGTTTTCTTTGCAGGCAGCACAAGCTTTATAACAAGGAGCTGTACGCCGACTTTATTGCCGCGCAGATCAAGACATTGTCATTTCTGGCCTACATCATTCGAATCTACCAGGTACACTCGTCTTGACAGATTGAAGCGGACGATTACGGTATTTTTAGCATCTGCCAAAAATAATCAGTAAAATATGATTTATTTGCCGATTGTTTTAATATTGTATGTTTTACAAGCAATGCTTTACATGAGCATTGGGGCAACGAATTGTCCCAACCTACTCACAACCTAAAAGCACAGTTTGTTGAAAAGGGAGGTGAACCCAAAACTTTTTTTTGTTTTAAATGGTATTTATCTTGTCTAAACATGGCATCCTGAATACTATTGCGTTTTTGGAATATGTAATTAAGCAGCAAAATTCACTTGTTTTTATCCGTCTCAGGGGGCGGCCATTTTGTCACTGGCTGTCGTTTAAAAATGACATCATGATTGCTCCAATTGATTGATCAGTATTTTTGATAACTGATTAATGATTTCAGAGCTAAAAATGTCCAAATCCTCAGAATTTCGCAAGCGGATTATTAGTTACATTTTGAATCAGAATGAGACATTTGCAAACATCCGCTTGAAAACAATGATCAGCATTTCCATAATTTTGCGAATGCATTCTGGTAACCAGAGTATTTTTTTAAAGCAATATAGTAACATTTGACCCCTGCGTATTGTGGGGAAAAATATCAGGGCAATAGTGAAGGTATATAAACGAATGTGAAACATTTATTCTCGTATTCATAATAAATTTGAAAATGATTCGGCCGATTCATGTGAAAACAGCATCTTTCTCTGCCAAAAATCATCATTGGTGTTAAAAAAATCCCTATCTGTCGGGTATTACTAGTTCATACGCTGTTCTGCGCGTGTGTGTCCACCCTTTCAGGAGCTGGTAGGAAAGTATTCCCAGCAGATGGTGAAGGGGATGCTCCAGCTGCTCACCAACTGCCCCTCGGAGACGGCTCACCTCCGCAAGGAGCTGCTCATCGCTGCCAAACACATTCTCACAACTGAGCTCCGCAACCGTATGTGCCCACGCCATCAATATGAAAATGTATTATGTCACCAGCAGGCATCTGTTTTGGTGAAAGTTCAACATGCTTCAAAGCTAACCGTTGTCAAAGTTTGAGTCAACAATTTTTTTTTTTTTGCCATGACATTTTTCATCTCTTGGCTTTGAAGTGCTATGTGCAAATCACAAGAAATTTGCACATCTTTCATCTGGATACTGTACAGGAAAAGAAGAGTCAAGTTTCTGTTTCTTTTTTTTTTTGCAGAGTTTATACCCTGCATGGATAAACTTTTTGATGAATCCATCCTCATCGGCTCTGGATACACTGCCCGGGAGACTCTTCGGTAAGTCCACCCGTGTGTGCATCTATCACAATCATCTCCTTGTTTAGTGGACGATTGCTCCGACAGCTCGGAGTCCTTTGCATGTTAATGAGACGCGGCTCTCGAAGGCTGACCACATCTTAGATCTGTCTGTCAAATTGTCATGTACACTCACATCTCCCGAGGGCTGAAATTTCAAATGTCTTTGACCTGCCACACCACTCTCGACACTTCAGTGATATAACTGTCATTTTAAATTTAGAGTGGCGAGGAGCTGTTAAGACCTGGCAGGAATACAGTATCATTGTCACTCATTAGCTCACCTTCTTGCTCTTTTCCATCTATGTTTCATCTTGAGAAAACTTGTGATTTCCTTTCCAGAGTTATGTGCTACTATAGAATATAGATGAGTTTTCCTTATGGTTTATCTCCGGTGTTCAACTTCAAGGTATACAGTAGGTATAGTTAGCACAGCAGTATAGTAAAGTTTAATGAATATCTGGGTGTATCGAGGCCTCGAGTAATTCGAGTACTGTATTTTCCGCACTATAAGGCGCACCTAAAAGCCTTAATTTTTTTAAAGGTCGATGGCGCGCCTTATAATCGGGTGCGCCTTATATATGGATCAATATTGAGATTGGGATCCATAGATGGGGAATGAACTGATAAAGTAAGCTTTACCTGTTTCTTTTGTGTGTTTATAGTTGAACAAGGTTGCTCATATTGACATTGAGTTATTATGCTATTGGGAGTTTAGAGTTATTATTTGAGTTATTATTTTTATTATTTTGAGTATTACAATACTGTGATTGAAAAAGTTTTAAAACACGTCATTAATTGAAGGTGCGCCTTATATATGGAAAAAGTTTTAAAATATGTCATTAATTGAGGGTGCGCCTTATAATCCGGTGCGCCTTATAGAGCGCAAAATACAGTACCTTGGTTCAAAAATATGCTTGAGACATTTATTCTTCTTATATTTTGAAGTTGTTCCTGGTAGCTTGTCATTGCATAATAGCTTAATTAGTATTTCTACTGCAACTGTTGCTCGCAACTCCCGATACGAACAACACTACATTGTTTTGAAATCGCTACGCTAAAAAATGACTTAATTTAGCTGAAATTGACATTGATGGATACTGTTAGAGCTGCGTCTAGCATATACTGTATTAGTCTCTAGCTGCGCTTGAGTGAGTCTGCTTACTTTTATGCTGACAAGTTAACGCCGTTGCCGTTCCTACTGATCACATTTTAACAAACCATGCTGACACAAATGTGTCGTTTTAGCAGCTAAATTTTCTAATAATCCAAAATTTATCAGGGAAGATTTGGATGATGATGAGGAAAGTAGTGTGGTGTTAAGCGCAGTTTAAATTTAAGTAAATAAAAAAAGCAAAGAAGTTGGTCATTCATAATTTGGTGGTGATGTTTTATATGGTCGTTTGTGTTTACAGTTATTTTTCACAATGCTAAAAAAGGTTTTATCTTTATCCTAATGCTCGATTTGAATTTTCTGTTTGATATCCAAATACATAAAACAGTCTGCTCTTTGCATTTTTGTGTCTAGACTTGTATTTTCCAAAACAGTACCCCTGGTTAATTTAGCTTTCTTGTGCCATTTTAGGGCGGCTATGATAACTCATTAAACGGGCCTTCCGTTGCACCCACTAGTTGCACTGATTGTTGCCTTTTCTTGCTAGGTGATAATAAGCCACCATAGAAAAGGTCATAAAAAAGAAAAAGAAAAAAAAAACACCCCCACAAGTTGTTTTCCGAAATGTTTCCCTCAGCTATTATAAGCTTGCTTTAATATAAGCAGCAAAAGCAAAAGTGTGTTCGGATGCAGTTTTTATTGATAAACATATATTTATTTCTTTCACAGCACCAGGGGTGCACTTTAAAACCCAGGCACTATTTTGCTACAGGTTGAGGAAGAGCAGGAGACATGAGTCATTTTCATACTTACTTGCCATAACTGTCTTCACCTTTCAGAACAGCTCATGTTGTTACTTCATCTCTTGCCACCTCAGGTTTTGCCACGTCTCCTAAAATCCAATAATTCTCCTCTCATCATCTCAATTTTCAGACCTCTGGCCTACAGCACGCTCGCAGACCTCGTTCACCACGTTCGCCAGAATCTACCCCTGACAGATTTATCCTTAGCCGTCCAGCTGTTTGCCAAGAACATCGATGACGAGTCACTTCCGAGCAATATTCAGACAATGTCCTGCAAGCTTTTGCTCAACCTGGTCGACTGCATTCGCTCCAAGTCAGAGCAGGAGAACGGCAATGGCCGGGACATTCTCATGAGGATGCTGGAGGTAGTCACCACAAAGGGGGGCTCGTTTTTCGCTAATTACTTTTCGTGGATTCAAATTCGGAATGTCATTTCTGCTTATCAGGTGTTTGTGCTGAAATTTCACACCATAGCACGCTACCAGCTCGTTTCCATCTTCAAGAAGTGCAAACCTCAATCGGAAATGGGCGTGGTGGAGCCAGGAGTCCTACCAGGCGTACCAGCCACGCCCACTCCCTCTATTACGCCCGCCATCCCGCCTCCTGCCCCTCCCACACCTGTTGCTAGTGCACCTCAGCCTCCGGCGACCGCATTTGACCGACAGGGCGAGAAAGAAGACAAGCAGACATTTCAAGTGTCAGATTGTCGCAGTTTAGTGAAGACTCTGGTGTGTGGCGTGAAAACCATCACGTGGGGCATCACCTCGTGCAAGGCCCCTGGAGGTAGGCTACAAAAAATGATCTTGGACTCTCGGGTTGAACTGCAAAATGTGCGGGAATCTTTTATGTCTTTATTTTTTTCATCCAGAGGCTCAGTTCATACCGAACAAGCAACTCCAGCCGAAGGAAACACAAATCTACATTAAGTTGGTCAAGTACGCCATGCAGGCTTTGGACATCTATCAGGTACCACAAGAGGAGAAGGTCGGGCGATAAATGAAAATTCATATTCAACGCAATAGGTGTACAGCATTAAACGCTGTCATGTTTGTTCTTCTATTACCAGGTACAGGTCGCCAACAACCAGCAAGCATACATTCGAGTTGCCAACTGCCAGGCGGTACGCATGAAGGAGGAGAAGGAGGTTCTGGAGCACTTTGCTGGGGTTTTCACCATGATGAATCCCCTTACTTTCAAGGAGATTTTTCAAACTACTGTTCCATACATGGTAGAGAGGATTTCCAAGAACTATGCACTGCAGGTACACAGACCATGTTATGGGCAAATCCAGTTATGATCCAAAGTTAATTTATGTTTCATGCCCGAGGCATCAATTAATCAACCCCAAAAATCAACAGATTAATCAATTTTCTAAATAATTGTTAGTTCAGCCTCAAAAAACTTAAATACCCGAGTAAGGATAAATGGCTATGGCTGGACGGATTTGTTAATTTTGTCTCACTTTTCCTCAGATTGTGGCAAACTCCTTCCTGGCCAACTTGACGACATCCGCTCTATTTGCCACCATCTTAGTGGAGTATCTTCTTGAGAGGCTGCCAGAGATGGGCTCAAATGTTGAGCTGTCCAATCTCTACCTCAAGCTCTTCAAACTGGTGTTTGGATCAGTGTCGCTTTTTGCAGCCGAAAATGAGCAAATGCTCAAAGTGAGTAACTTGCCACACAAGGCTTATTATTTATTTATATTTTGTCAGACATGGGTATTAACGGGCAATTTTTCCTTAGCCACACCTCCACAAGATAGTGAACAGCTCAATGGAGCTGGCCCAGTCAGCCAAAGAGCCGTACAATTATTTCTTGTTTCTACGGGCACTCTTCCGCTCCATTGGTGGAGGAAGCCATGATCTTCTCTACCAAGAGTTCCTGCCTCTTCTACCCAATCTTTTACAAGGTAAAACTCTTCACATTGTCTGCTTGTACAACATCTGTAAATTATCCTGCCCCCCCCACATACCCGCATCTCCTTTTCATGCCATTAGGTCTGAACATGCTGCAGAGTGGCCTTCACAAGCAGCACATGAAGGACCTTTTTGTTGAGCTGTGCTTGACTGTGCCGGTGCGTCTGAGCTCTTTGCTGCCATACTTGCCCATGCTGATGGATCCACTGGTGTCAGCCCTCAATGGCTCGCAGACCCTCGTGAGCCAAGGCCTTCGCACCTTGGAGCTCTGCGTTGACAACCTGCAGCCGGACTTCTTATATGACCATATCCAGCCTGTTCGGGCTGAGCTCATGCAGGTAAGGAGGTTTGACAGACTGGTGCAATTCCCCCCAACGTTCAACCGTATCCCCATTTGATAAAGATCAAGGTCAAGTCAACCATTTTTTTTTCCAGCCCTACATTTCATATATTGATCGAATTTTTCACACCAATATTTTCTGTGTTTGTGCTCCAAGGCTTTGTGGCGTACCCTTCGCAACCCAGCTGAGACGATCTCCCATGTAGCCTACCGGGTCTTAGGAAAGTTCGGTGGCAGCAACAGGAAGATGCTGAAAGAGTCTCAGAGGCTGCACTATGTGGTGACTGAGGTTCAAGGGCCCAGCATCAAGGCCGAGTTCACCGACTGCAAAGCCTCCATACAGCTCCCAATGGAGAAGGTAAGAGCCTACTGCCATTACTTCAGAGAGCATTATTTATAGGCAAGCATGCATGTGTTTCTGGTAATTTTATTCACCTCCCACTTTAGAACGAGACGTCATCATTCCAGTGGGGTTTCACAGAATGCATCGCACGATGCAATTAATTTTTCGAAGGACATTAATTCTTGTCATATGTATTTGTGCTACTAGTAGTCAAATGCGTTTCATTGAACACATTTGTGCTTAATTTATGTTGCACTGTATTTTATGATTTCTTTTTCTTTGTGCAACAAATGTTGACTTTAGGTTGTGTGAGAAATAGTGAGACCCAAGTCAGTTTTTTTGCACAATTTCCTTATATAGCTCACCTTGCTCGGAGGATTTAATTGGCCAGGCTCTAATCTTCATAGATTCAGGTCACACACAAACTCTCACAGGATGCAAATTTGACTCGCAGAACTTAGATGAAACACAAGTCATAATAGACGGCTTAGATGAAGAAATGTGATCAAATGACATTGACGTGTGTGAAATAAACGGCTTCAAGCAGGTAAGGTGACATGTCGCGTGGCCGGATATCCTAAAAATGGATTATCTTGTCTAAATTGTCACTGCTGCCTGTCGTTTTTGTAGAATTCTGACTAGAAAGTCTCTCGTTGACTCAGTCTAGACAAAATAAAGGGACGGGTATATTATTCAATTACACAGTGTTCTAATTTACTCGGGCTATTCTTGTTTCTTTATCATCTTCTCTTTGTTCACAGTGGCATTAATTCGCTCCCTTTTTAAAGTAGCCAAGCTGATCAATTGCCTTTGCTCAGCAACTGCATGTAAATTGATCACAATAAATAACGTGAAGCTGCAATTCACCTCTTCCATTTTTCTAAGTTGATTATCGTCATCAGATTTCCAAAGCTCTGCGCGCTGTATCCCATTCCAGGCGATCGAGACAGCCCTCGACTGTCTGAAGAGTGCCAACACAGAGCCGTACTACAGACGCCAGGCGTGGGAGGTCATTAAATGTTTCCTGGTGGCCATGACCAGTCTGGACGATAACAAACACGCTCTGTACCAGCTTCTTTCTCATCCCAAGTAAGCAAACACCCGTTTGTAAGATGGTAGATAACAACAGGCTTGACTTTGAGACAGAAAAGTAAACCATGAGTCTACAGACAGCAAGGGAGAAGAGTTAGCAAGGAGATGGGTTAGTCACATTACCATCATTGATTTCGGGCAGAGGCTAATTGATTTTCCTCTCTCTGTTTATGCTAAATTCTGGCTCTTTCGCTCTCTTTTCATAACACACACTGACACACACATAACACTCATGCAGAAAGACAAGTGTGCCTGTGTGCGCTGTTCTGCCGGGGTAATGAAGTGTGTCAGTTATGATCTGGGGCGCTGCGACTGCCGCCGCCACTGTCAGACATCTTGATTTGTCCTCCCCGATGAAAGATTCTTTCTGTTTTTCTTCTCGCTACATTGACGCTCTTCTCGCCCTTCCCCTCTTTGATTAGATGACTTTAAATATAGCCTTGGTGTGTTACACACTTAGCGTCAGCGCGGCAGTCCCTTAATGACAAAAGGCCAATTGATCCGACGTTCCGACAGTCTTCACCCTGCCCACCGCGGCAATCTCCTTCCGCTGCTTTCGTCACACTCCTCCTTCCTCACCTGCTCCTGCCCCCTGCCCACCCACCTCCAAATAGCAGCCTTTTAAATAGCAATAATTAGATGAAGTGATCCATCAGGTCTAACCCCGGCGTGTGGCATTATAAAACACAAGCTCAAGCATGGAGAAAACAGCTGCTCAATAACACGGCGGCCTAGTTGCCTTCAGCTGTTGTAAATAACAAATACAGACAGGGACACTAGCAGAGCTGCAGAGGCGCAACAAAATAAAGGGCAAAGACAAATCAAATCCTTTTCACATAATATGTGGTTGTTATTAACATAACTTTGTTCATTTTTCCAAACAAATTAAGCTGCAATTAATGATACTTTACTGGTTTTTCATTTTGTCAACTTGCCACAGTAAGAAAAAAAAAGAGCCTCAACCAATCTAAACTCTGAAAGTATAATGAACTGAAGTGTTCTGGTAGCAAAACAATGTAACAAAAATGCTTAATTGGGGCGACTGAAAAAAAATCCATCTTTTTTATTTATTTTTTTTTATAAGCTTTTTTTAATGCCTGAAGGTTTGTGTTTTAGATTTGTTCAAGGAAACAGATTTGGCACAAATTATTGTCTTTAGGTAAGAGGACCATGGATGGGGAATATTTTATAATGTTACTTTGCTGTTGCACCATCATTTTTAATACTGCTCACTTGATGTTACTATGTTGCCACTTCTTTTTTTCCCGCCTTTTAAGAAATTGTGTTTTGGCTCTATGTCTTTTCCACTTTGCAATAATTGAACATTATTTTTGTCACTCTTTTTTTTTTGATTGAAAATCATCCCGAAGTTCTGACAGTTAGTCCCAGTTTGTGGGTGGGGGCGGGGGGTATTTCTCCTTTATCGCCTTTGCAACACTGCATACGTCTGCTAGGAAGGCGCGCTTAGAGACAGGTCTAAAAAATATGAAATCAATTTACTCGACAAATTAGTCCACTCCCCCTCCCCATTCCTATTTATACTTCATAACTTCTTATCACTTCCTAGATTACGTTCACTGTTGCTGGCAGTCGTTTGAGAACCGCTCATTCATTTTGTTTTTATTCCCCCCCAGCTTTACTGAGAAGTGGATCCCCAATGTTATCATCTCTCATCGCTACAAGGCACAGGACACACCAGCCCGCAAAACCTTTGAACAGGCCTTGACCGGAGCATTCATGTCTGCCGTAATAAAAGACCTGCGGCCCAGCGCGCTCCCTTTTGTAGCCAGCTTGATTCGCCACTACACTATGGTTGCTGTGGCTCAGCAGTGTGGTGAGACAAATATTGGCTTTTGCCCCAATTGCACAGTAAAGCTATCACAATATTTACTCAGCCACTCAGTATCATAATCTTGAAATGCATTTGTGGATTTTGTGTTCCTGCAGGTCCATTCTTGCTGCCGTGCTACCAGCTTGGCAGTCAGCCGAGCACAGCCATGTTTCACAGTGAAGAGAACGGGTCAAAGGGTATGGATCCACTTGTTCTGATCGATGCCATTGCCATATGCATGTCCTACGAGGAGAAGGAATTGTGTAAGATCGGAGAGGTGGCCCTGGCCGTCATCTTTGACGTGGCCAGCATCATTCTTGGCTCCAAGGAGAGGGTGAGCCACTGTAACCAGCAAAAATATATGTTATTCGACTTTAGGTATTTTCATCAGTAAAAAGTGCATATTTTTTCTAAATAATACCACATGTCCATTATTAGACGTGCTCAATTATTACCTTTAAAAAACACACACTGAGACACTCAAAACATCTTTTTAGCTGATAGAGCTGGAAAAAGTCACAGTTTGCAATACTGACAGCTGAGTTGTTTCAGCAGTTCAACGACAACGAGGAGGTGCTTTGAGCTACGGAACCTAGCAAAAAAAATTAATTAAAAATAAATTGTCCTGGCAAATAATTTGTTCAGTCCTAATTATTTTTTTTTTTCAATGAGACGATTTGTTCATGCTTGCCTTCTATTTGAATCTGCAGGCATGTCAGCTTCCCTTGTTCTCATATATTGTGGAGCGACTATGTGCCTGCTGTTACGAGCAGGCTTGGTATTCCAAACTCGGGGGTGTGGTGTCCATCAAGTTCCTTATGGAAAGATTGCCTCTTATCTGGGTTTTACAAAACCAGCTCACTTTTCTTAAGGCCCTGCTGTTTGTTATGATGGACCTCACTGGAGAGGTGAGAATGATTGATTGATTTATTGAACATATACACAGATCCTGTTAAAACTAGAAGATCAATACATAATAGTAGCGCTTCTGCTCAGCAAGTTCTCACCTAACTTGAATTTTACCCAGGTGTCAAATGGAGCTGTAGCCATGGCAAAGACAACCCTGGAGCAGTTACTGGTACGCTGCGCCACTCCACTGAAGGATGAAGAAAAGACGGAAGAACTTCTGACCGCTCAAGACAAATCTTTCCACATGGTTACGCATGACCTCGTTCGAGAGGTGACCTCCCCCAACTCCACTGTCAGAAAGCAGGCCATGCATTCCCTGCAGGTGCTCGCTCAGGTCACTGGCAAAAGTGTCACTGTCATCATGGAGCCACACAAAGAGGTAACATCAGAATCAAGGAAAAATCCTGACATTTCAAAAGTTTGATTGTAATCCTTTGATTGCTTCCATGCTGTTGGTTCTCATCAGGTTTTACAAGATATGGTTCCCCCCAAGAAACATCTTCTGCGCCACCAGCCTGCAAACGCCCAGATCGGCTTGATGGAAGGCAACACCTTCTGCACCACCCTGCAGCCACGCCTCTTCACGATGGACCTTAATGTCATGGAGCACAAGGTCTTCTACACGGAGGTAAAACACATGCAGTACCTCACCTATTACTGGATTTATTTGGATCCGTGCATGAAATCACAGCCCTGGAAAAAAGCCTATGTCAGAAATAATCAATTAATTTGATTAGTTTGACGATAAATGGGTTAATCATCGCAACTCTACAAGCATGTATTTTACATTGTTAGCTTCAACTTTCAAAAAAAGTTTTTATTTTCAGGCCCTCCACAACATTTGCATGTTTTTCAAACAGGGGAGCTCTGACCTTTTGCTTTTCTGTCTTCAGCTGCTGAACTTGTGCGAGGCGGATGATGCTGCTTTGATGAAGCTGCCATGTTATAAGAGCCTCCCCTCTCTGGTGCCCCTTCGCATTGCTGCGCTCAGTGAGTCATGTCATCTTAGCAACTCGCCTTAGCTACTCCGCCTGGTGGTTCAACGTTTGAAATTAATTAATAGCTACATTTGCTTTTGGCAAGTTGTCTGTCAATTTGTCGTTTTTGCTATGTGATAAAGAGAGCCTTTTCACAACGTAACATTTGTCGCTTTACAACACAGCGTCTTCGCATTTGTCACTTCTATGCTAAAAGTGTGTGAAAATGTTACCATGAAATGTGGTCACTTCTACAAGTCATAAAATAGTGGTTTTATTTGCTGAAAAATACGGTAATTGCCCAAATATATGACACACTTTTTTTTTTTTTTTTTTCAAAAAATGACGGCCAAAAGTGTGGGTGCATCGTATAAACAGTAACATAAAAATTAAATTTGTTTTTATTCGACCCCATTTGGGGAAGGTTCTGTCAGCATTATTTTCAGTGAAAGAAGCGAGCAGGCTGAACCACCGTCCGAGTCCATCCTTCTTCGCACACAGCAATATTACTAAAATAGAGAAGATCATGTATAACTTATAATGTCTCCAGCTGACTCAGTTAAGAGTGCGCCGGTTAGAGTACACTGAAATGTTTTCCATTTTTAATCGTATTAATTGCGGTCTTTTGGCATATATACGCAATCATAAGCTTGTTGAAACACGGATGCTGCTCAACTTTGAATATTTATGCTACAATGAACTCGAACCGCCTCGCGAGGAAAAGAAAAAACAACTGCTTCGAGCGCATGCAATGTTACACTGGTGAGGTATTCACTTACCGCTCACAGCATGGGAAATCTGAAACTAATTGTTGCCAAAGTGTTGGTGCATCTTATACATGATAACATAGAAAATATCAGAATTTGACCCCCAAATTAAGGGTGTGTCTTATACTCAGATGGTACCAATGATGTTGATTGACTCTTTCACTTCCAATCCAGTTAAAATGGATCTTTAATATCTATAGCCGTCAATGGCAATGAATGAGTGAATTGACTTTCATTACATCATGGTTGCCGAAAAAAAGTCATAAAATGTTGGCTTTATTTGCTGTGAAACATTTTGAATAACGGGTTCACTTTCAGCCCAGTTAAATTGGATCCCTGACGTCTATTGCCGTCAATGGCAGTAAATGAGTGACTTTCATTTCATCATTAAAATATATTTAACCATTCAACACCTAGTTATTTGCAAAGCCACTCTTACACAGTGTGGGACATTTGTGCAGATGTTTTATGAATGAATGTACATTTTTGTGCTGCATTCCTAGACGCCTTGGCAGCCTGCAACTACTTGCCGCAGTCCAGAGAGAAGATTATTGCTGCCCTGTTCAAGGCCCTCAACTCAACCAACAGTGAGCTTCAGGAAGCAGGGGAGGCATGCATGAGGAAGGTCAGCACAAAAAAAGATAATTTTTTTCTTTTTATTCTCAGATTCATTTGTCAGGGATTTCTTTTTGTTTTAGTCTCTCCACCTTATTGAATGTAAACCACCTTTTAAGTAAAAACCTTGAGACACCCCCGTCCAATATCGCCCCAAACTAGAATTCAATACTGCCCTCGAGTTGTGAGGCGCAGTCATGTTTTTTAACTCATAAAGTTTGAAGAAAGTACGTTCCCGGCATCTCAATGCTTCTTTTCGGCTTCTCCAACGTTTTATCGGCTGCCTCGTTCACGTCATTTTCAATCGCAGAGATCATTGGTTAATCCATCTGAACTTCTCCGTGATTTATCAGACTTGAGTGAAGTGGCCAGGCCGCATTTATCAAATGATCCATACCATGAAGATCCCAATTCATTCACCCCAGATGCTCTTTGTCCCCTTTCTCCTTCAATTTCCGTGCCCTTCATTTTCTTTTTTTTTACCGCCATCACTCTTCATCCTGCGATTCCTCTCCCCACCCCCGATTCTTTCTTTCATCTCTGCCCTGATAGCACTAATGAGCATTGCTGTGGCCGGATCAATACAGGATGGAGTGTTTGTTCTCACCACTGAGAGGAAAATGAATGTGGCCTCCATGCTTCTTTCTCTTATGTTTCTCTTGTTTCTGTGTGTGTGTGTGTTTGTTTGCAATGGACCCTGCACTCAACTGAGTCCTTTTGTCTCTCAACAGTTTGCACTGTGTACTATTTTAGAAAATCTGTCCAATGTTTGGCTAGTTTTGGTTGCACTGACCGCGCAGTATATAGTATAGGTAGTAAATCACGTTGAACTGATAAATCCCACCCACTTGTTTTTTTTTTTCAGTTTCTGGAGGGAGCCACCATTGAGGTGGACCAAATCCACACTCACATGCGCCCCCTGCTTATGATGCTGGGCGACTACCGCAGTCTGACGCTGAACGTGGTCAATCGTCTGACTTCTGTCACGCGCCTTTTCCCTAACTCGTTCAATGACAAGTTCTGTGATCAAATGATGGTAAGAAAAGCTTCTATTTCCCTCATGTATTTGTAAACATTTATAGACGTCTCTAGACATCTCTATGGCTGTTTTATAGATGTTTGGTATTTGAAATGACAAGTTAATCAATTTGATTTTATTGTGCATCCCTATTAAATACCCCGGTGAAATATTTTCCGCCCTAACCAGCACTAGGCAGTTTAGATGTTTTATTTCGGATCATATGCTGAAAAATGACAATGCTGTATAAAACATAACAAAACAAATGTAATCAATATTTTCCAAGTGACACCTTAACACCATTTAGCCTCATGTTACAATTTATTTGCTCTTAATTTGAAAAGAAAGGTGTATTGCACCAAAATGCATTAGTGACTTTCTGATACCTGCAAAAATCTCTGAAGTACTTTTACATACCTCTATTTGAGCAAGACGATTTGCATCCATGCATGCATGTCTTTTTGCTATATTTTCTCAGTCATTTTTGTTTCACCAGCAACACCTGCGGAAGTGGATGGAGGTGGTTGTAATAACACACAAGGGAGGCCAGCGCAGCGACGGAAGTGTGAGTATTCACGCTCAAGTTGAAGGCACACACACACAAAATTCTGCGAGGCTTCAATACCACCGACATGTTGATGTACCTCAGTTGAGATTTAGTTTGAATCGAGCGCGGAAACAGCAAGTCAATACAAATGTCATGTGATCTGGCTAAAGCTAACAGGAAGTGGCAGGAAGCTTAAGTCGCATGTAGTCAACACATCCTCTGCGTGGCCTCTTCCCAGATGGGTTGTGAGTGGCCATATTACAATCAATGATTAATTAGGCGCCAGCCTGGCAGTGGTAGGCACAGCGCTGCGGCGCCTCATTATCTTCCTGACAGATAACCTTGTAAAGGCAAAGAAAAGGTGAGAGTGGGAAAAAAAAAAAATCAGTCGCCTCGCAATGGAAGTAAAACCTTTTCAACCTATCAGGAGTTCTGACTTCCCCATCTCCAAATGCTTTGCATAATAATATGCAAATTAGCCCCTTTTTTCTTCTTCTCAACCCGACTCCTTGTCACATGCCAGTTGAGTGGGCTGTGAAGTCGCCGTAAAGCCAGGGTCAGCGTGGTCAATTAGCCGAGCCCGATAACGACAACAACCGGATGATGAAGGATGGCTCGAAACGGAGGAGAACGAAAAGGATATCGAAACAGCCCGTCCAATTGACCTTTTGACTCGGGGGACCGAAATATCTTCTTTGGTGACCTTTTATCTCCAAATGTGGTTGGGTTTAGTTTGTGTGCTCCACTGCCTAAAAGTTGTTCCTGAGGTCGCTCGCCGCCCACTCATTCATTTCACCGAACCTTGTCTCAGCCGCTCGCCGTTCGTACGGAGCAAAGACAAACACGCGTTCACACACGTTCCCCTGCTGATTCTGATCACTGTCTCCCATTTTGGCGCAGCCTGCATTGGAGGGCTTTGAGGTGAGATGTGACCTGGTATTGCGCCCTCTGTTGGTGACGTTTTTGAAGCTTACTCGAGCCCGTGTTGTGACAGTGGTGCCAGTGGAGTTGCCCTTTGGTTTTGTGTCCATGTGTTTGTGATTGTCTGAAGATACTTGTCATGTCAGCACCTCTCACATTTTGATCGTTTTGGAAGCCTCTAGCCCCCGACTGACAATTGCACCTCCCAAGATGCCTACTACAGTGTCAGTAGTGGTTATAAAGAATATATACACTTAATGTCCTGAAAGTGTTTGTCTGCTGTGGCTATGTAAGTCAGTAACTCATCTGAGTGTCTTCCCCTGTTGACGTTATTTTACTAATTGACACAGAATGCATTTTTCATTTGACTAAAATTCATCTTTGTTTTTCTCACAGTGGTTTCTCATCAAAAATACATTTTGTCCTGCATTGGAAATCTCTCCAAGAGTTTTTGATTTACTCCCCTCTGCCTGCTTTTGTTTGTCTCTGACTGTTTCTTCACAGGAAATGAAAATTTGTTCTGCCATCATTAACCTTTTCCACCTGATCCCCGCTGCACCTCAGACGCTAGTCAAACCTCTTTTGGAGGTCGTCATGAAGACTGAGAGGGCCATGCTTATAGAAGTAAGACTCCCCCCGAAAATTATGAATTATTAGGTGCAAGTCTTAGTTCAATAAATACTCAAGTCAGTGAAGCTTGGTATTATTTTTCATCATAATTTTATGCTTTTGTCTACCAAGTTGAGGGTTGGTCAACATTTTGTGGCGTCTATAATCCATATATTGATATTTATTCGTATTAATATTTATTTGTATTATATTATAATTATAATGTGTTTTTTCCACCATACAGGCCGGCAGTCCTTTCAGGGAGCCTTTGATAAAGTTCCTGACTCGCCATCCTTCACAGACAGTGGAGCTGTTCATGATGGAGGCTACGCTTAATGACCCTCAGTGGAGCCGCATGTTCATGGTCAGATATTGGCAGCACTAAGCGGATGTCCTTTTGGCGTGCTAAGACACATTTGCTGTTATAAAGCGTTTTGGCTTTTTAGCTACTGGGTAATAATGACAAAGTATTGGGTTTTTCAAATATAAGTATTCCGTTTTGCGGCACACTGAACTAGGCATCGTTTAGGTTTTTTAATTTCCGGGTAGTTGTAGTTAAGAATTGTGCTGTATGTGTCCATATACAGAGTTTTTTGAAACACAAAGATGCCAAGCCTCTACGAGACGTACTTGCCTCCAATCCGAATCGCTTTGTCACCCTGCTGGTTCCTGCTGGCACGGCTGCAACAGTCCGCCCTGGATCTCCCTCCACTACCACAGCCAGACTGGACCTCCAGTTTCAAGCCATTAAAGTACGCGTGTGTCTATTACAGCACCCAAAGTAAGAAAATGCTAATCTAATTTTTTTTCTTTCATCTTTTCAACCCAGATCATCAGTATCATTGTGAAGAACGATGAAGGCTGGCTAGCAGGGCAGCATTCCTTGGTGAATCAGCTCAGGCGTGTGTGGGTCAGCGAGGCCTTTCAAGAGAGACACCGTAAGGACAACATGGCTGCCACCAACTGGAAGGAACCCAAGCTGCTGGCATACTGTCTTCTTAGCTACTGCAAGTATGTATATTGAACATTCAATTAAATTGGTGAGCAAATTTGGTGTTCAACAGTCAAGTATACAGTTATGATTTGTTCATAAATGATATAATTGTACTAATTTACCTCATTATTATTGTCATTAAAAAGAACAAGAAAAATACACGGATTGGGTTCAATTCACTGTATGAATTCGATTTGCTGAGATTTAACATTGTTTTCAAATAGAATAATAACTGGCTGTGATTTTGAATTCTATTTAGCATGTGTAAGTTTTAGTGACATCTATTGGCGAAAAAAGTAATTAATTTTAAGAACCCAGAGTAAAGTGTAACAGTAGGCAAAAAAAAAAAAAAGTTCTATAATGTCTGAGTCGCATTGTTAGCCAAGAGCTGGTTTTGACTTGAGACTTAACTCCCCTGGTGCGCTGAACTTGTTGACCCTGTGTCCCATCCAAAAGGCGCAACTACTCCGAGATCGAGTTGCTGTTCCAGTTGCTGCGGGCCTTCACGGGTCGCTTCTTATGCAACATGACCTTCCTGAAGGAGTACATGGAGGAGGAAATTCCCAGAAACTACTCCATCATCCAGAAGCGTGCCCTTTTCTTCCGCTTTGTCGAGTTCAATGACCCACACTTCAACGACGAGCTCAAAGCTAAGGTACGCTCATTTGCAGCCAGAGCAGAAAAGACATTCACGGATGCTGTCCCACCGGGAGCTGAAAATCCTTCTGCGATTTGACATTTCTGTCAAGCAGCAATCAGAATTGACATGCAGATGGCGGTTGTCAGTTTCGCTCCATATTTAACATCAAAGCCTGAGCACGCTTGAAAAAAAAGATCGATTCTGTTGTTGTAAAGCATCCATCCAGCCTCACTGATTCTTGCTCTTTCTCAACCAGAAGTCGGTTCTGTACTTACTTTAGTTTCGCCCTTTCTGAAAATCATTAATAATGGAACGTAACATATGTAAGTGAATGCGCACTTCGGAGGGGAAAAAAAGTTTGACTAATTATTTGGTTTGTCTTAGGCGTAAAACATATTTTTAACTGTCCTTGCTAGCCTCACAGTGAATAATGCATCATAAATTATAAGGCATGAATTATGAGTTTGTCACCTTAGCTGACTTGCTTTGTTCTCGCCGAGCACATAGTCGGAGCATTGGGGACTTGGTTTGCCCGTTTCATGTGAGAAGTTCTTCGAACGAGTCAGAAAGGTCATGTTTTTTTAATTCCACTTTCAGACACTTATAGGCACCAGAGATGAATGCCTGTGTATTCTCTACCTGACATGCCGCTGCAAGCATTACTATCACTCCTGCTTTTTTTTTTTTTTTTTTTTTTTGGAGCTGGCTCAGGCACGCACGCACACACATAGTTTGAGCAGGAACCAATGCTGGCAAAGTGTAGGCAGCTACAGCTTTTCTCTAAAGTAAAAACAGGTCAGTGGGGAAGGTTTGTCCTGCCCTGCTGAAGCCGAACGCCCGTTTGGCTAACAGAGATCCGTACATATACTTACACCACACATGGGTAATTGCTCTCGGATTCCCGATGCAGCAGTAATGCTGCTGCTGCTGCTCCAACCTGTTTATCCACAGTAATTCGACTTTTCTGTCTTAGTTTGCAAATCTACCAATTCTTCCATCATAACTGCTTCCCTCATGGCTGTCATTACTACCTCTATTTGAAATAGGGCTGGGTGATACAGCCCAAAAAGATCTGATTTTTTTGGTAATCGCAAATGATTACGATGTCATCAATGTTTTATCAAAGTAATAAACCCAACAAACATTCGTCTAAAAAGGTTTATTAAAAGTATTGTTTCTAAATCATATGCAAAATGTTCCATTGATAATGTATACAAATTTGCTGAGGTTGTGGCGGAGTTTCTGCGTTCACATACCCGCATCTTCATGAATGGTTGACTTGGAGGTATAAATGTGCGCAGAAGAAAAAGAACAATGTTTAAACTACTACACTACTGAACTCCTACTGAACCTCTTAAAGTTAATTTATATATTTTTTCCCCAATGCAGTCCATCAAGACATGTTTTTAACAGCCAGATTTGGGGTACATAACTCAAGCAGACATGCAAACAAAAGCGAGCACGGAGTTGATGAAGTGCACTACTGTGTTGTTTCACTGTATACTGCTGTGTGGTTATATAACATGTAGTGCAGGTGTTGAGTACAGTTCAACCACTGTATTATGGTCATCATGCCTCATCAGTTTGTGCTATATTTACTACTGCTTCAATACACTTCATCTACCCTGGTCATTTTTTCGTACTTGACCAAATAAGACTGTAATGAAATGGATGACCCTTAATATGTTGTTTGCCTTGCATATTTTTCCAGGCTATTATTTGCAGTGCACCCCGTTATAATGTTGTTTTTGTTTTGAGATGAAACCTAACGACCCACATTTGTGAATCGACTTACAGCGTATGTCCCGTAATTTTGGTCACTGAGCTTTTTTTTTTGTAGATTTGTATGTTGACATAACACATGCGCACTTCAGAATATGGACTTTGAATCTAACAGATCCAAAATAACATCCAGGCTACATGAACAAAGTCATTCTGTGTGTGTTGATATATGCGCCTTCATGTAATTATGTCACCAAAATATACTGTGATGGTGCAGTGATTGATGTCAGTGAAGCAAAGAAATGATGTGAACAGATGAGGCTGGAGAACAGACCGTTGCGGCGTGTATTTTTTCGCCGTCTTTGTTTCGAGCAGCATGCCGGCCGTCTGCATTTGTATCCATCGCCATCGCCTTTACGCTGTGCGCGAGTAATGACCTAATGGAGGAGGGGGAACATATGCCACCGTGATCGTTTCTCACTGCGCGTCGCCCCGTCGTCTCCAATGATGGATTGAATTGGAGGGCTCATTAACAGATAGCAGCTTCTTTAATAAATGCAGTCGTTAGCTTTATTGTAGGCAAGATCTTCTGCATTTCACAGGCTAATCGAGCTCGTGCCTCCATTTGCTTATTCTGGCATCAATCCCTGCAGATTTCACCGCTTCTCCGAAATTAATTCTTGGGGTTATTTTTATGTTTTTATGTCTGGCCAATTTATATTTTCAAGTTATCTGGCCGATATTGAATCGGTTGTTTTTACACTTTTCTCTGAACGTTGTCAAGCTGTAGTTCCTGTGGCTGTTTTGAATTAAAAGCACATCATTAATTTGAGTGAAAATTTGAGAACAAAAGAGAGGCAAAAAGAAGAAAAAAAAGCCAGGGAAAGAAATTGTATATATTGCAGCTGTGATGTTCAAAATGAGGTAGGAAGACATGTAAAACATCTCGTATCGTACAGGTTGTTTTGATATTATTTCATATCACAAAACTAAGCAAGCCAGGCTCCTCTTATTAGATTTCTGCATTTATATTGATAAACTCACATATAACGCATATATAAAATCGCATATTTATGTAAATATATACAGTATACATACACAGATGCAACATCCAGAGTATACGACTGCTTTCCTGTCTTGAATAGTTAAAATGTCATCTTTTATTGCTCTTATTGGTCCCAGTTGCCTCACACATCTGTTCATATACTTTATTCCCACATATAATTCATTATCATCATCTGTAAAATTTCATTATCTCAGATTTTAAAGAGATTAGTGACTTAGAGAGTTCAAATTGCACAAATTGTCTTGTACAATACATTCCTCAGGAATGCCATCTGTGAAACCACATTTTTCGGTCTTGAGTGTAATGTTTTGTTTTCTTCGTTGAAAGGTGCTGCAGCACATCTTGAATCCAGCCTTCCTCTACAGTTTCGAGAAGGGGGAAGGAGAGCAGCTGCTCGGCCCGCCGAATCCCGAAGGGGACAATCCAGAAAGCATTACCAGCGTCTTCATCACAAAGGTACGCGGGCACTGAGATGCTCCCATGCATTGATTTTCCTCACATCAACAGTTTTTCTTCCACCTCCGCTCTCTTCTGTACTCGATCTCCCATTCTTTCAACCTTTGCTCATTATTTAACCCGTTCACTGCCATTGTTGTCTAGAGATGTCTAAAATTCATTTCAGCTGGGCTGGCATTGAATGAAACAGTTTTGTCTTTGTGATTTCTTTACTGGATAAATTTCCTCCCATAACCTGTCTCTTCAGCAGGTTTTAATACTGGCTTAGCGTCAATGCAAGTAAATATTCCCATCACCCTACTTTTCCACACATTTCATGATACCACCCTTTTTAGCCTTTTCCACCTGTCTTTGATTGCCTTCGCTTTGCCCAATAATCCCACCGGCCCCGTTTCATTTATCAGACCAAACTATAATTCCGGGTGTAAATGTCAAGATGTGGCCATGTTAAAGGTCAGCCTGTTTTTTTGTGCAATGGTATATTCTATCACTTTACTAGTACCTGCCCTATTTTGGCTGTGTATGTTTTTTCTTTGGAGGTTTGAATCTAATTTCCCTTTACATTCCCTTGGTCTGCTTTCAGTGCTGGCGAGTGTTGAAGCCTAAATGCAGTTAAGATAAATTAATATTTGGATTAGAAGCGATTTTACTTTTACACGAATTCACTTGGGGAACGTGTGTTTTATTCAGGATGACAGATGTATTACCGGGTCAAATTAGGGTCTGACCGATAATGTTTTTTTTTTATGGCGATGCCAGTGTTTTTTACAAAAATTAGTGTTGACCAGCTCAGCTGATTAAGATAAAAATGATCATGAATACAATAAAATTTGTTTAACGCATGTATGTTTAATTTATGTTGCACTATGTATTTTTTTTTTACGATTTTCTGATTAGGGTTAGGCCTTAGTTCAAATGTGGGTTTATCACATTAAAATAACTCCATGTTCTCTAAGGTTCTGGATCCAGAGAAGCAGGCTGACCTGCTGGACTCTTTACGAATATGCTTGCTTCAGTTTTCCACTCTGTTGGTGGAGCATGCGCCCCACCACATTCACGACAACAACAAGTCGCGCAACAGCAAGCTGCGACGCCTCATGACCTTCGCCTGGCCATGCTTGTTGCCCAAAGCCTGCGTGGACCCTGCTTGTAAATATAGTGGACATCTACTTTTGGCACACATAATTGCAAAGTTTGCCATTCACAAGAAGATTGTTCTCCAGGTAAGGCGGCTCACAAAAGTAGTATGCAATTGCAGTTTTTATTTATCTTAAGGCTAATACATAATGTGGTACGGAAATACAGATTTAATGATATTTTGACAAATATTAGCAGTGGCCTTTTTAAAAAAAAAAAAAGAAAAAAGAAAGTATTTTGTCTAATTTTGATTCCTATATTTACCCTTCTACTGAAAATGAACATTGGCGTGAAATATTGGTTATTGGCCTCCTTGATAACTAATAGTTGGTTTTGGCCCTGGAAAAATTGGTATGTTTATTATTTACCTCGAAATTTACAGGGACATTCACCTTTTACACCGCTAAATTCAAAACATTCAGCTTATTCAGATCACCTTTTTAACGTGTCAATCTTTTGCAAAACACTGTGTTCTCAGTTGAGATATCGCAGACTGCTGATTGGGATATGCTAACTTTTTAACGTTGTATAACTGCATTAGCTTGAATGCTAAATGATTGACTCCGGCTGCATTGCATTGCAGTGTAAAGTCGCAAGATAAATGAAGGCTAACTGTATGCCACCAGAATGAAAATGTGCTCCATGTTTAGGTCTTCCACAGCCTTTTAAAGGCCCACACCATGGAGGCCCGAGCCATTGTCCGCCAGGCAATGGCCATCCTCACTCCAGCTGTGCCGGCCCGCATGGAGGACGGCCACCAAATGCTGACGCACTGGACACGCAAAATCATCGTGGAGGAAGGCCACACGGTACCGCAGCTGGTCCACATACTGCACCTAATCGTCCAGCACTTCCGGGTGAGTCAATGCAGTGTGAGCACTGTAATTAAAGTAGGTCACCCATGCACTTCCACCTGTCATCCCATCACCAGTGCTCGCATTGATTCCCTATATATTCGACTATATTGGCTGTGACAAAGCAGTCGAGCAACAGATTAATTGTTCTGTAATGGATTATAATCACACTGGATGTGTCAGTGTAATTAACCATCTGTGTTCATGCCATTTTAGACCATACATATTAAAACCTTTTTAGAGACAACTGAATTTCTCCATCCATTCTTTTGTATGGGCTTCAAGCCATTGTGGTCATTTGTGAGCTTGAGTTTTTGGCAGAAGCTGGGGTACACACTGGTCTTTTTATCAGCTATGCTCAAGGCGCATAAACAGCCATGCACCTTTATGGATAATTTAGAGAGAGAGATGATTCAAACTATTCATATGAGTCATACGGGCTAAATTCAGAGTTTGATACCGCATCATCATCAAATGGTTTGAATATTTGCACTTTTTGATCATGCATTGCTCCAAAAGCCGATTGGGCAGTTTTCATTTGTATTTTCGGGATTTTATGAATACACATAGTCGACTCTGCAAGGAGCCTTTTTTAAGTTAGCTTACCCAACATTAATTTTTAATTTTCAATTTGATTTATTTTCCTCATTATAACCCCCTCAGGGGTACTCATGTCACCCGCTACTATATGCAAGTTCACTCACATTCAAGGAGAGAGGACAGGAGAACAAAGAGTGTTACTGAGTCAGTGCCTTGCTCAAGGGCACTTTGATAGTGGGCAGGAGCTACACTATCTCTTGATGCATTGAGATTTGGCGGTTGTTGCGTTATCATACTTTTAAAACCAATGCTGACCCGACATGCTATTGATGGAAGTTATTGACAAAGTTATCGATAATGCTACTTCTGCTTCCCTTGGGGCAACTGTCTTCTGACCGTAATCGCCTTAAAGCAGATACATTTAGAAGCGTGACCCATGAAATAACACCAGCAAAGTTTCATTGACCCGTGTGTTAACACTCCTCTTAAAACGCGGTTTGACACTTGATTCCTCCTCATTTGATGTTCCTGGCTTCACCAGTTCAGAATTTACATTTTTTTTTTCCAGATTTCTTTTCTATCTCACTGACAGGTTGCTCTCATTGGGCCAAATGACTAATCTAATGTAATCACATCAGCATAATTGCACTGGGGGAGATAATGACAGGCAGATGAGAGACTTTTGAGTGCGTGTGCCTGTGTATGTGCACATGTGATGGACAGGGCTTAGCCTCACTGTCATTAAGAGGCGTTGAAGTCCTGCTCCATCGACTATAATTACCCTCAAAGTGAGAAGCTTTAATATCCTTTGTCACTAGCAGCAGCCCCTTGATAGACATCTCATCTCTCGCTCTTTTGTCTGCATGCTCCAGAGTCCCAGTTTGCCTCGCGAGGAGGCTAAGTGAACCTCCAGCGTGATGCTTTAGTGTTCTATGTCACATCCTTGAAACTAAGTGGATGCGACTTCTCACTCGGTCTCAGTGATTTTGCAACCCGTCCAACTCGGTGTGTGCTGTGCTTCCAAAATTTCAACCGCTGTGTTATATGAAGATATATATATATATATATATATATATATATATATATATATATATATATATATATATATATATATATATGTATATATATGTATATATATATGTATATATATGTATATATATATGTATATATATGTATATATATATATGGTTTTTTCACAATTTATACATATTCTTGTTTATTTACATGACCAACAAACATTTCTAAGCCAACCATGCGTGTTGATTCTCAGCAAAAGTTGAACCCAGGCAACCGGAAAGAGTTCAGTTG
Source organism: Hippichthys cyanospilos (assembly GCF_059441005.1). Taxonomy (NCBI): domain Eukaryota; kingdom Metazoa; phylum Chordata; class Actinopteri; order Syngnathiformes; family Syngnathidae; genus Hippichthys; species Hippichthys cyanospilos. The sequence goes on along the minus strand of NC_142385.1, from coordinate 13,460,074 downwards.
CCTCGATTCAACTTTTGCGGCTTTTAAACTAGCAAAATCATTTGGCGATGTGTTCAATGCCATTCACACAGATAATATCAAGAACTGCTAAAGGCTAGAAAATTTCCTCAGGGATTATACAGGGTATTGTGTAATGATTGTAAATTATGGGAATTTAGAGTGATTAACTGGCAATTGGGTAATTTATTTGCAAGATCAAGCATGAATAAGTGCAAATTATTTTGTAATAAGCAGACATTGATGCAAAATAAACAACAGCCTCCTATTTCAGCATATTTTTAAGGAGAAATTTAAGTTTTGAATATTGTATGGGCGATTCGTTTCATCGATGAATATAATCATAACATTAACTTTTATTATTATTTGCCGTTCAAAATCAAAGATAATTGCACCATCCCAAAAAGTTCCTTTCGACAAGAGTAGAATTCATTCACGGCCATCGTGGCCTAAAAATGTCATGGACTCATAGCTGGTCTAAGTTGTTAATGATCAAAAATGAGTATTGATTGTTTGATAATCGACAAGTTATCAATGAATTGTCGCACCTCTACATGCAACTCTATCTTTTACATTTTTACTACATTCCATACTGTACATGCAATGGGCTTAATTTTCAATTATGCTTTCTTTAAATCTGGTTATTTTTGACAGGATTATGCAAAATATATTTTCCTCAGCTATCAACAGTCTTGTAAATTCATGGTTTACTCCTTTATATTACAATATATACTTGCACTTAAGTCTATTTTCATACACATACAATATACTGTATGATATATCCATACCAATATATTCAATATGTATCACAACTTGCATAAATTCCTTTCAATTTTGTTACAACATCCGAAATGCCTTTCTACTCTTGCTTTCACAGGTATACTACCCTGTGCGCCACCACCTGGTGCAACACATGATCAGTGCCATGCAGCGTCTGGGCTTCACTCCCACCGTGACCATCGAGCACAGGAAACTGGCTGTGGACTTGGCCGAGGTGGTCATCAAGTGGGAGTTGCAAAGGATCAAAGACCAACTGGTGTGTACGCGCGCATTTTTTTCTCTCGATATTCTGTCGACAGTAATACGTCTCTATCCGTCCTGTTCTGGTCCCGCCAGCCCGATTCCGATGCAGAAGCGGGTTCCAGCGGTGAAGGGACGAGCGGTTCTGTGAAGGGAGGGCTCTCCGCAGAAGGCGCCACCGCCGGACAGGATGCTAAAAGATTCCGTACGGCGGCGGGAACGGCCTCTGCTGTGAGCTAATTTAAATTCTATTACTTGCTGTTTCGTTGCCTCCGCCAAAATTAGCAATCACTTCAAACTGTGCAACGGTTGCCCTTCAGCTGTATTGTTTGATAATGATTGCAGAGCAGTTTGTTCAAACAGCATCGCTCTAAGATGAAATTTGCCAGGAGCAGACAGCATCATTTTCTTATTTTTGATTTGCGCCATCTGAAACACAGTAATTTTTTATCATTTTGAAGCGTCAAAACTATCATTTCTGCCACATAAACAAAATTACTTTTCAAAGCTCAGAATAATCAACCTTCCAACAACAGTGTAAACATTTTTTGAGATGAAGTCCATCCATCCAATTTTTGGTTATATGCTTCTTGGAAATGAATGTTTTATGTTTATTTTCAGTAAAGATTACATTTGTGTCTGCAAAAAGACAACTGTTGGGGTTTTCTTTTTATTTTTAGGTGTTTGGTCGCAGTCAGACTATGCCAGGCACTGAGACAATGCTGACCAAACCTGTTGACAAGCAACATACGGACACGGTGGTCAATTTCCTCATCCGGATTGCATGCCAGGTAACACAATCCAACACATTCGGTACTGAGCAGTAATAGAGATGCTTGTTTGCATGTAATTGAGTTTTAATGGCCTTGTATTTTTATTGTGGTTTTCATGTATCGCATGTCACTTATCTTACCAATTGGGAAATAAAAAAAAGTCGATCAAGGTGGGTCAGTCGACTTTAAAAATAGGTCGACTTTATATTTGACTCAAAGGTCCGCCAGATTGTTGTTTGTCCCACCGTTTTCTACATGAACCATTCTAAAAATCACAAGTTTGGCATAATTTCCAATTACAACAAGAGCGACAAAAATAAGGTCACGTTCAATTACTTCAAAGTGCAAAATGCATGCTACGGCTGTAATTTAGGGGGGAAAAAACACGTATTCATCAACAATAACAATGCCTGTAAAAAAATTGTGAAAGAGGATCAGATTGTTGCCGGAGCTTGTCGCTAGGGATTCTTTGGTTAAAAAAAAAAAATCAACTCACGTTCAACCTTACTAGAATATTCATAGAAAGAAATAGAGGGGGGTTTTGCTCCACTTGGATGGAATAATGGATAGGATAATCGATTTGAAAAAGATTCTAAAGTGACAGCTATATTACCAATGCGCTGTGCTACACTCCATAAATTCGATAGAGACAATCTTTCAGTTCTTTGTTGCTTAATAACAGAGCATTGTGCTACTCCATCAAACCCAGCAGGTAAAAAAATGTCAGGGATAATGATCAAGCAGATGTACACAAAACTCCATAGCCAGCAGGCTTTCATTGTCAGCAATCGGCCTTGAACCGGCATGCTGGGTATGAATGATGGTTTCCATAGTGTGGTAGTGACTATACCACTGTCACATTCCTTGTCACGTCAATGAAATGCTGCCTAATAGCAACGTTCTTGCTACTGGAGGCTCTCCTTGACCTACGTGATTTCTCTCCTCCCCGCCAAGCGGGAGTGATATTGGAAGATGAAGACTCTTTGTCAGTGGCGATGATAAGTGTCCCAACCCTTCTAGTGCTCCTTTCCTCTTCCTGCATAGGTGAATGACAGCACCAACGTGGCCGGGTCTCCGGGGGAGCTGCTGTCCCGTCGCTGCGTTAGCCTGATGAAGACGGCCCTCCGACCGGACATGTGGCCTCGCGCCGAGCTCAAGCTGCAGTGGTTTGACAGGCTGCTCATGACTGTGGTGAGGAAGCAGATACATTACGTATTTTGCCATTTATTTAAAGAAATTCTGAACATTTAGGTGCTGTTTACCCCACCTCTCGCTGCGGAATGAACTTACAGTCTAAAAATAGTTGAGTCAAATTTGCCCAAATTGGGTCAAAGGGGACCTAACCTCAAGTTAGGGTCACAAGAAGAACCACAAAGCAATGCAAACCACCCCCAGGATAACATTTCAAATTTTGAGTGCAGAAAGCATGCTGTTATAATCATGCAGTTCTTAGTATGGTCCAAAACGTTAACATTTTTGTCAAAATGAAAGCAAGTGTTTTAGTTTGATTCATCACAAACAAAATCATTCACTGAGGACAAGTGAAATCAATACATATTTGATAAGCAGGGCTGCAGAAAATATTAGATAAAGGGATGAATCTGTCAAATAGTTTGTTGATTGATCGTTTTTATTGTTTGTTTTTTTTTAATCACTTTTTAATGGGGGGGGCTATTTCAGATCGACACTGCAGAAACTGAACGGTACAATTTTTTTTCATGATTTTTTTCCTGTATTGGTTCGTAAAATGTCAAAAAAGCTGCAAAAATGTTGATCTTTATTTTATATTTTAGAAAGTAAACTAAAGATGTACTGAATTTTACAATGCTAATTAGTCTAAAAAAATCTAAAAAAAAATCTCATCAAGAATCTAAAATTTTTAAGGCGCAAACATTTATAAAAAAATGTGTTGATTTATTTAATAATCGATTAGTTGTTGATTATTTAATGAATCATCACACCTTTAACGATGTGCACTGTATTGTTGTGATTATCTGATGCTTGATGACCGTGATTTTTACAAGTACTTTATTCACTATTTCAGCGAAACTTCTGTTAGCATTCCCTCCGCAGCAGGTTGCTTCTTCCCAAAGGACTGCAAAAGTTTCCTTGTCACAGCTTAGTTCTTTGTGCTTCCGCAGATGCCCGAGTCCTTTGTCTGTTATCAGTTTTACATGAAGTGAGGCACCAACAGCCATAATGACAAAATAATGACAGTGGCAAGATAGCAAGAGTCTATTCGGGTCGGCCTGCGACTTGTTTTTCAACTCCCCGCCCTCTTCGTATTGAACCCTCTGTCCTTGCCCGCCGTATCGCCGGCCCGCGCGCCGCCGCATCTTCCCTCGCCCCCTTTCTTCTCGGTCCCTCGCCGCAACCTTCTCCCGTCACCGTCCCCGCCTCTGTTTTCACTTTGTCTCCCTTATCTGTCGCTCGGCTCTGTCTCCGCTCATCTCGCCGGTCTGATTCGCAACCAACAGACAAGACAAGGTTATCGCCGCACCGCAACGTTATCCCATATTTTCTTTGTACTCCTGCGGGGATCATTGCATCAGCTGTACCGCTGTCTCTGCCTGTGTATGTTCTATAGCTGCCAGGCACCCACTCCAGATTTCACGCGGATGCTGTAACAAACAAGGGTCTATGTAGGTCTTATTCCGACAGCACGCAGGTTTCCGTCTCCTGGGGAGTACGCTCGACATGTCCGTCAGGTTAATGAACAATGCCCTACATCAGATTAGCTTTTATTATCTCATTGTATTGTCAGTGGGTAGGACAGGAAGAGGGTAATGGGAGAAGGCGGCGGGAAGAGACATGTACACAATTACGAGCGAGCATATTCCCAGCGTGCATGTCTAAAGATACTGTTTTTAGTCATGCGGAGCAAGATCAATACCATCCTAATTTCCACCCGAAGCCTTATCACAGGGGTCACCTTGTTCATTAGTCAAGATTAGTGCCATGGATCTGTCTCAGATTATCCTCTTGACCTTGTCATCTTTCTGCACCTTGATTGCAATTTAGTCCAAATTAGGGCTGTACGTGTGGCATTGATCTTTGGTTCGGTACAAATCACAGTGGCTTGTTACTTTTTTGGGACTAACACTTCTGTGTGCGCAGTATTGATTTTGGAGTCGTCTCGATTTTGTATTTAAGCGGATAATTAGTGATGGTTATAGACAAAAGTACTTGGACACCTGGCCTAGAAATGGATGCAGTTAGACCATTTTCAGTCTTGTGGAAATATTCGATTTCCTCCATATCGCTAAGTTGTATTCGCACAGCATTAAAAATCCTTAATTACCTGCAGAAACCATGTTAAAATCTTAAGTATCCCTTAAAGTGTCAAGGGGAACCCCAGGAGATAGTAACATGGACTTTTTATGTTGCTCATCTGCCAGATAGTAATGACAATTTGCATAAATAAAATGTAACAAAAAGCATACATTTTGCAAATTAGTCACCGTAACACAATTTGCAATAAGTTGCATCATATTCCATTTAATTTGCTCTTAATTTGAAAAAAAAAATATGTGTGGTGAATATGGTAGAATGTCAGTTGGATCTTTATCAATTCATTATGAAAAAAGTGCAGTCTGAGGTCAGTCATGTTAGATAAAAGAGTCCTGCTTTTTCCTGCAATGTCTAATTCGGGAAACCTTTAACGTCAGAGTCCTCGTTGGGCAGGACAATGTCTTCCACAGAATACTTTCTCCTTGTTTTAGTTGATTTATTGTATTTCTGAACATTCACACTGTCCTTTCAGGAGCAGCCAGCTCAAGCTAACATCGCCAACATCTGTACCGGATTGGAGATTCTCTGTTTCCTGCTGACTGTGCTACAATCCCCCGCTATCTTGGCCCACTTTAAGCCCCTCCAGAGAGGCATTGCTGCATGTATGACCTGCGGCAACACCAAAGTCCTGCGTGCGGTTCACTCTCTCCTCTCTCGCCTTATGAGTATTTTTCCCACTGAACCCAGTAAGCTCAACATTTCTAAATTCTAACAGTAAAAGCCCAGCTTCAGATTGAATGTAGAAACTGAAACACCGTGCCTTATCTCATTCCAGGCACGTCCAACGTTGCATCAAAGTACGAGGAGCTGGAGTGTTTGTATGCAGCTGTAGGCAAGGTCATCTACGAGGGACTGACCAACTATGAAAAAGCCACAAGCAACACCAACCCCACGCAACTCTTCGGTAAGACGGACTAACTGACTCCTCCTGTGTATACATACACCCACACATTCATTTTTTATGATTTTTCGCCTCCGAAATGAAGCGACCTCAACTAATTAAAAGCAATTAAACAAAACCGCGGGTCATAAAAATGCAAAATGATTAGCGAGCATCTCGAGATTTTAAATGAAGCCCACAATCCAACCTTTGGAGAGGTTGTACCCTGAAACATTAATTCACTTTCATTCCTCCCTTTGTGAACATTATTTCTCACCATGCAGATGGCAGAGATACAGGAAAGTCAAAATCCAAGCATGTTTAATCAATAGCACTTACATTCTCATTTGATTTCTTCTAGCTTTCTGAATACTCAGGCCAAAAAGCTATGAGCTATGCATCGCATTTCCCCGAACTAGCAGCCGCGGTCAATAAAAGCCTTTTGGTCTTTTTATGTCACAGAGGTAGTGCAGTAATGCGTCCATTTGGCCAAGAAAGCGAACGTTCCAAAATTCGCTGTGGGGAGCAGTAGCAAGGGCGGGGGGCTCAATTATACCCACCTCTACACCTCCTCCCTGACAACACGGAACTGTTGTGTCGCAATAAAAAAAATCAGGCTGGGGATAGAACCGAGCATGTGCTGAGTGCAGGAGCGTGTTTTGTGTTGTAATTCTCACTGCCCGGCTCATCGTTTGTCTTTCAGGAACACTGATGATTCTCAAATCAGCCTGCAGTTACAATGCAAGTTACATCGATCGCCTCATCTCGGTATTTATGCGCTCGCTGCAGAAGATGGTGCGTGAACACCTGAGCCCCCAGCAGGCCAACCCAACGGTTACTGAGACCAGCACTGGTAAATAATTGTGCAGAAATCAGTCATACACGCTCAAATAAATGTATTGGAAAGTGAATGAATTCTTTAGATTTAATGTGTGAAAAATAGGGATATCCCTCAATATTTTTAGCAATGGTTATGCTATGTATTTTTCCATTGGACGTTGAATTAATTAGATGGAATTTACTGTTTATTAACCAGTTAATAATGCTTATTTTATATTCTTTAGTGATACAAATAAATCAATTACAATGAAATTCAAACTTCATTTACTGATTTGGTCAATGTTTTCCCAAGTAAATACAGATGTTTTCAAAATTATTATCATGGGCGATTATCTTGTTCATAATCACTCTGTTTTTTTGTGAATGAATACAAAAAAAAATAATGAATAATTAACTGTTAAGAGGCTGAAGTCTAAGGATTAGGACAATTTTAAGTAAAAAAAAAAAAAAATACATTTGTAGTTATCAATTAATTTGATAATCTATTAGTTATAAAATAGTCATTTTGACCGCTCTATGAAAATGGCACATGAAACCAAACAAAATAAATTCCCCTCAAAACCATTGTAGTTATTTTTTCTTGAATTTCGTGTTTCTGTCACTTGACGTGATTGAATGAACCTGCTTTTTATTTCATATATGCTGCCACTATTTTCAGTAGTCATTTAATGCCGATTTTAGCAAACACATTGATTCTCTGTTTAAAACCATTGCAAAAAAACACGACCTCTCAAGAACACCCGCTTTTTTGCTAACGCTCCTGTTCTCACAGTGACAAGCGAGCTGGTCATGCTGAGCCTCGACCTGGTGAAGACGCGACTCTCCGTCATGAGCATGGAGATGAGGAAGAACTTCATTCAGGTCATTCTCACCTCACTTATTGAGAAGTCACCGGACCCCAAAATTCTCCGCGCTGTAGTCAAGATCGTGGAAGAGTGGGTGAAAAATAATTCGCCGATGGCCGCCAATCAGGTGAGAACAATGATGCAGTCGAGTACAAATTTCAAAGAGACTAAGCGACGCTCTTCCTCCTCTTCCTAGATGCCCAATATTCGCGAGAAGTCCATCTTGTTGGTAAAGATGATGACCTACATCGAGAAGCGTTTCCCCGATGAACTGGAGTTAAACGCCCAGTTCCTGGACCTCGTTAATTACGTCTACAGGTAATTACCGCTATTCATCATATAGCCAAGTGGCCGTGCCACCGCTGCTCAGCTGCCCTTGTATTCATCTCATCGTAAGGGATGAAGGTCGGGCATGGTCACGCAGGAGGAGAATGACACGGGATGTAACAAGGCAATGTTAAGAGACGGTGGTGGCACTTCAAAAAATGAGTGAGCCTATCGTTGGACGGATGGGATGGCTGAATAGAATTCATCTACTTAACAGTTAGAATCGTTGCTGATATCTGGTAGGGCCTCTAGGAGGTGATGTGGGCAGCGGGTTGTGATAAAGATGTGTCTATCACAGCGCTCCATCTTATGGCGAGGCACCAAGCAGTTGGGGGCTTCTGCGGTTGAGACCATCCTGTTGACTGCAATTCATCAAGCCGTGATTCACTTTTGGCTGCGCCTTCCACACTTTCGACTTTTAATCAAGGCAAATGGAGCCTCTAGCCCTCCGCCCCATCTGCTCTCCGTGTCTGGAGATTTAAAATGAGTAGTAAAGCTATGATTGACAGCGAGTAATGATATTGGAATAATAAAGCAGCTGTGCTAGAACAATGTATGATCAGGAGAGTGCTGCCAATAGAAGCCATGTCCAGCTGTTGGAGCCCTGTCTTTTTTTGGTTCCTTTCATCTCGTTCTTTCTCTCTCTCTCTCTCTCACGCGCTCTTTGTTATGTGATACATATCACAGAGAGTACAGCTAAATGATTTCTGAATTTTGACTTTTTTAAAAATTTGTGTTTATGCAACCTATTAATGATTAAACAGTTTTTATTTATTATGAGGCCGCTTGCAATCCTGCCTCATAAGTGCTGTCCATGATTTTCCATCCATAGGCGTACCTAGCCATTAATTTTGCATTTTTAAATAGAGGCACATATCTCCTGGGGTGAATTAAAACAAATAAAACCTGGCTTCATTTTTTGTTAGAGTGAAGAGACATGCAATTTTGTTTTTGCTGTTTAACCCTTCGCTGGGCACAGTGGCTGCTTTTGGCCGGTAGTTTTTTTTTCTATTTTTATGTCCTAAACATGCAAGAATTTTCAGGATTTTAGAGGATTATAGTGGTATGTTAGAGTTTAGACAATGGCTGTTACGGATGCTTTCGACTGTTTTCCCTGTTTAGACTATGTGGCCGCTGTGCCCTGTAAAAGGTCAATATTTTAACTCCTTCTGTGCCAGAGACTGGATTTTCAGTCACTCTTTTACCCTAATATTTGAAAAAAAAATGCGTAAATTTGTACATAGGATAAAATGGCTGGAATCTGTAAGGAATTAAATTTTTGGAAAAAAGTCTGCCCTCTACAGTATATTCAGACACTTTTATTTGCAATAATATTTGAAAAAATATCTTAAATATATTTAATAAAAATATATTGTATTCTAAGTACAAGGGCTTGGAAGTCTGGAAACCTGAGACGTACAATTACGCCTTTGGCATCGAATGACCTAATAAATCAGACCCTTAGAGTCAACTCACAAGCTCTTATATAATTTATTCCTTCTCACCATCCAGGGACGAAACTCTGTCAGGGAGCGATATCACGTCCAAGCTAGAGCCAGCTTTTCTCTCCGGACTCCGCTGCACTCAACCTCTGATCCGAGCCAAGTTTTTTGAGGTGTTTGATGCCTCCATGAAGCGCCGAGTCTACGAGAGGCTGCTCTACATCTGTTGTTCTCAGAACTGGGAGGCCATGGGTAGCCACTTTTGGATCAAGCAGTGTATCGAAGTAAGCACTCTTTTCGGCATTATGCCGAGCTAGCAATTCCCAGGTGTTGTTTGCTCAGTTCACAACTCATTTTTGACTTTTCCTATCTGCTCGCCTAATTCTCACTGATCACACCTACACCGATATATTTGCTTATTAGCTTCTGCTGGCGGTGTGCGAACGCAACACCATAATCGGCACCAGCTGCCAGGGATCAATGCTCCCGTCTATCACAAACGTCATCAACTTGGCCGACAGCCACGACCGTGCTGCTTTCGCCATGGCGACGCATGTCAAGCAGGAGCCGCGTGAGAGGGAGACAAGTGAGACCAAGGAGGAGGTAGGACGCTGCCAAACGCAAGCGCGCGCGCACACACACACACGGGAGGCGGCGGGTTCTATCGTAGTGGGGACATCTCAATGACATAATGCATTTCCTAGTTCCTAATCCAAACCTTAGCCATTACAGTAGCTTGCCTAACCCTTACCTTAACCTCAACCAAAATCCAATTCAAACCAAAACTCTAAAAGCAAGCCTTGACCCTCAAAAAAAGTCTGAACTTGTCTACCAAAGGTCCCCACAAGTCCAAGAGGTCAATGAAATCTGCGATTTGTGGCAAACACCAAGTGCACACAAACACTCACACACGTTTCCACGGCTATACTTGAGAGGACATCCATTGACAAAAATGCACTTCCTAAATTCAACCATCATCATCTTAACAAGTGAGAACCGGCCTAAATCTCCTGCCTTCTCCAAAATGTCCTCACTATGTCGGTAGAAAACTCAAAACGGATCTCACATGTATACAGGAAAACACACATACACACAAATATGCAAGAGTGATACAGTGTCTCACATCAATTAACACATTATCCCATTAGACGTGTGCAACATGGAGTGCATGAAAATCATCACTTTCCCTCACACTTTCATATCTCCTGCCTCATACATTAGCGTGAATGTCATTTCCGTTTCCTTTCTAGGATGTAGAAATCGACATCGAATTAGCTCCAGGTGACCAAACCGCTATTCCCAAGACTAAAGACCAGGCTGAGAGAGATGCCGGCAACCAACTGCACATGCTTACGAATCGTCATGACAAGTTCCTCGACTCTCTACGAGAAGTCAAGGTAACGACCTCTTGGGTTCCCAACGATGTATTTTGTTGAAGAAACTGAAATGTAACCGCCTTGTAGAACAAGGAAATGATTACTCTTCATAGCTGAAAAGTACACCCTGCCATTTTAACCCGTGTCTTTGTTAGACCGGAGCGCTGCTGAATGCTCTTGTCCAGCTGTGTCACATCGCCACACCTCTGGCTGAGAGATCCTGGGTGCAGCTCTTTCCTCGCCTATGGAAGATTCTATCTGACAGGCAGCAGCACGTGAGTGTAATACCAAGCGGTTATATGAGCGCAGGACTTGGGATTTTTTTGCGGGACGTGTAAGACGTGCGGTCTCGCAAAATGATGAATTCCAAAAATGTCTGTCAGGACCAAAACACTGAAATGGTCGCACAAATATGACCTTCATCTTTGCCATCGCAACACACATGATTGTACTTAATGAGGGAGATTCATTTATGCTAAATATGGAAATGAGAAGCTGAGGAAGGAAAGCCTTAATGAGCTGAACTAATAACCAGATGAATATGGAGTATTTTGAGAGGGGTTGAAAGGCCTTGATTTGAAGTGATTGAGCTCTTCAGTATCGGCGAGATGCAGCCATTAAAATTAAAATGATCTTTTCCAGAGACTTCTAAGTCATACGCGTGCTTCGTGTGTTTATTCCGAAGCCTGTTTGGCTCCTTATCACATGATGCCACAGCACCTCACCTTGTAAGCGAGTGCTCTTTTTCTCCGCATTTAGCATCGCCTTCCCAGGAAGGAATTTGATGATCAATTGCTCTTCATTATTACCAGCTTAATTAAAGTGACCATCAAGGCATTAAATATTCAATACTATCAATAGGCGCTGCAAATTATATTCAACTGGAATGCATCATTTATTTGTGTGTGTGTGGATGCGCCTGCTGTGTGTGTGTGTGTGTGTGTGTGTGTGATTCATCTCCTTGTTGAGATTATAGAAAACGTGTATTATCTTTAATTGGAAGTCAAATTTGTAATTAGGTAACGGCCAATCATGACTCAACTTGCAAGCGTTTGGTCAGTACATAAGTCTTGAGCAACTGTGATGTCGTTTTCGTTCAACAAGCAAGTGGATGAATTTTACTGATTAATTCATGTTCCACAAACGCAACATGAACTCGGAATGCCGCGCTGAGAATAGTGGGAGAAAATTGCCATTAATTTCCTGAAATTTTAAGGAAATTGTTAAAGTGGAGTAGTTACGTTTTTCGACAATAACGATCCCTTCTTTTATGGTGAGGGAGAAATTTTATACATGAAACACGATAACTATATGTCATCCGATCTGCGGCACTTTCCTAAAATCAACATGTTTACCTCACAGGCATTATCTGGAGAAATGAGCCCATTCCTCTGCAGTGGCAGCCATCAAGCCCAGAGAGATTGCCAGCCCAGTGCCCTCAACTGCTTTGTGGAGGCCATGTCTCAGTGTGTGCCCCCAATTCCCATCCGTCCCTGTGTGCTCAAGTACTTGGGTAAGACGCACAACCTGTGGCTGCGATCTACTCTTATGCTGGAGCAGCAGGCCTTCGAAAAAGGCCTCAGTCTTCACACCAAACCCAAGCAAAGTACAGAGGTCTATGAGCAGGAGAGTATCACACCCCCTCAACAGGTAAAGAGTTTTGATCCTGTTTCTTAGCATACTTTTTGTGTGTTTTGACTTTTAATGTGTCCTGAAACACAGTTTTTTTTTTTTGTTGTTTGTTTTTTTTTAGGAAATTTTGGACTCTCTGGCAGAGTTGTACTCTCTGCTCCAAGAGGAGGACATGTGGGCAGGCTTGTGGCAGAAGAGATGCAAGTTCCCCGAAACTGCCACAGCGATTGCCTACGAGCAGCATGGCTTCTTTGAACAGGTGAAGTGAGGGAGGGTGTTTTGCAGCACATCGACTGTAAATGCATTCTAATACAACATCCTTATTACATCATTTTAACTCATATGACCGCCTGTTACTTGTGCGCCATTGACGTGAAAAGACGTCAACGGGAACTTACCACATGAGCGCCACTGACGGCAACACATTTTTTGTTTGTCATAACGGGAATGAGCGGAGAAAAGGTTTGGGCCACTCCGATTTGAACATTAAAGTGATCATATGTAAGATTTAGACCGTTTTTCATTAAAAATGAATACATTCAATGATAAATTTCAAAAACGTACAAATAAATGTGTTCTTAACGACCAACAAACAGTATGTTTTAAATAAAATTGTAGGTGTAGTTATCATTAAATTATATTACATGGGGCGTGGCACTCTGGAGGTTGCCATGTCTGTTACGGACAGCTACGGACAACACGAGGAGGAGTTTGTTTTGCTGCATTTATGGTACTGTACTGCCCTTGAAAGCTCCCATGGGCGCATGCAAAAAATTACACATACTCCCTTTAAGGTGAGAGAAAAAAAAAAAATCTCTGTCATAATGCTCAAAATTGTCCAGCGGGTTGTCTTCAGTTTTAATTGATCTTTGGTGTCTGTCGGCGTCAGTGGCAGTTTAGGCCCCTTTTGGATGTTAATCTTGACTTCTTGTTGTAGGCCCAGGAAAGCTATGAGAAAGCGATGGAAAAGGCTCGAAAAGAGCACGAGAGGAGCAATGTGTCCCCAGCCATATTCCCCGAGTACCAGCTCTGGGAAGACCACTGGATACGGTAACTCAATTTGGTTCAAATAATGTGATTTGATTATGTTATTTCCCAAAGTGCAGTCAGTATATTGCAGAATGACATTATTGTGGGGTTTTTTTTTTTAAACATTGAAATATTGTATACGACTAAGTATAAATGAGCTGCTTATGAGACATTCAGTTAATTGTTTTTAGGATATTCAGTAATGAAAAAGTTAATTGCCACGTGTTATAACAAAGCTTTGACTTTGGTATAATTTTCATATTGAGTTGTAGTGGGGAATTGTCAGATTTTATGAACCGTCTCAGTGAAATGACTTCATGAAAATAGCTTGACACGGTCTAGTTCTCCCTGCTGAACCGAATGATTCTTCTCAACCAGATTTTTATTACAATTTAACATTTTATTTGTATTGTGAGAGACAAACTGCTTCAAGTCAACATTTTTCTTTGTTTTCTACATGTCCAGTTGTTCTAAGGAATTGAACCAGTGGGAGCCTTTGACAGAATACGGCCAATCTAAAGCTCATTCCAACCCTTATTTAGTGCTCGAATGTGCTTGGAGGGTTTCCAATTGGGCTGCCATGAAGGAGGCTCTGGTGCAGGTGAGGAGTACACGGTTACCATGTCAAATTAGCTCACTTGAGTCCGCACACCTTCACACGCGCAGGCCCAAACTGTGCACAAACCTGATGGAAAATGGCAAACATGGGCAGTATAATCAAAAATCCCCACCCAACATCATCGATGGTACGGAACCCGCCGAAGCAGAGAATCAATTCTGCTTTTATGCATTTTAGTGCAATGTTTTATATCCCGCAAGACCTCATGTGGACGCGAGGAAGTAAGTTGATGTTGGAGCGTCCAGTCGCCCCCAACAACCTCCGGGGAGTGTGAGAGAGCCGGTCGTAAAGCTGTGGCGGCGCAGCTTTGCGACGCGTTAATTTATTGGCCGCATGTTTGCTAAGAGGAAGCGTAGACGGATGGAAAGTGTGTGATAGCACCTGACATATAACAAATAATCCTACTTTGCTCTTTCAAGGAGACTTGGAACCAATCCATTGAGCCGCCGTGTCCTAAGGCGACACCTAATTAAATTGTCTCGATGGCAACAGCAAGTCCACTTCATCACCTTCTTCTTTGCGCCATTCCGCCCTTCCTCTGTTACCAAATTTAACTTGTACTTAGTTCATTTCTACTTGTTCATCCGTTTACCTGCTCTCCTTCCCTTCCGAGCTACCTCTTCCTCGCTTTGTTAGCCTCTAATATTTACGACATCTCGGCGTGTGAATAATTACTCTGGCATCTGCTGCGGGCTGATTTGTTTTATGGCGGTGGCTTTCCTCGCTAGCTCAGAAGCGGAATCCAAACGCTCCGGCTTTCAATTAAAGCCGGCTCTTGATAAGGCCGTCCCTGTCTCCGGGACATTCATCAAGCGTCACCTCTGATAACTGCTCTGACCAATCACTGTAATTTTCTTAAGAGCCAACGCAAATACACACCCACGCGTCCTCGCTCCCCTGCTCTTTTCAACCACTGTAATCTTCATATTATTCATTCGGTTTAGATTCACCACATAAAACACAGGTTTGACTTTGAAAGCTCCCCGGGGTTGTTGTTTGTTTTTGTACTAATCAACTCTGCATTTTAATCAATAGCGGGAACCTTTCCTTTACTGGGATGTCAAACCCAGGTTGATTAGTTATAAGAACACAACTCCTGAGGCAACATCACGCAATATAAATTGGAAGCCATGTTACTGTTCAATCCAAAATAGTGAGATATTGACCCATTCCATTATTTACTATTAAAGCTGTGTGTGCTATTTTTCTTGATGTGGCAACAGAGCCCAACAATTATTTATTTATTTATTTTCAATGAAGTATTTTTCAGACACACCCTGACACACTTTTTTTTCAACAAACACCCATTCAGTTTGTTAAATCAACCACTGATTGGTTATCGCCAAGTACGAGTGATGTTTCCAATTCCACTGTTGAAGTTCAAATTCCTGCTTATTCACTCTAACAAGGCACACTGTTGAAGTGACAAGAGAAAAGATTATCAAGAGAATGCAAAGCAGCAATCAGAGCAAAGGGTGACTATTTGGAAGAAATTAAGAGTAAAAACCTTTCCAGTTATTTTACCTTTCTATGTTTCGTACTTAACGCCACATGTTCCTTCCTAGTTTTGATGCTTTCTGTAAGAAACTACAATGTAAATGGTCATTAAAATAAAACCCATTGAATGAGAACACATCTTCACTTCCAGGTGGAGTTGAGTTGTCCCAAGGAGATGGCCTGGAAGGTGAACATGCACAGGGGTTATCTGGCCATCTGCCATCCAGAGGAGCAGCAACTCAACTTCATCGAGAGACTGGTAGAGATGGCGTCCAGCCTCGCCATCCGGGAGTGGAGAAGATTGCCCCATATTGTTTCACACGTGCACACGCCGCTGCTTCAGGTACTTTAGCACACTGCACTGTTATGCGTGTGTGTTTATTTTCCTTAAATAAATCATACAGACTGATGCGTGACAGCCAGCAAGAATCAGTTTACTGTGCTGAGCACTGAAAGATGCATGTTGAGAGACCATCAGTCGCCCTGAGACATTGCGTTGTTAAGTAATGCTGATAACGGCCTCTATCTCCCCTCCTCATTCCATTTTGTAAAATTGACTTAGATGAATAGATGATGGGGGGGGGGGGGGGGGGGACTTTAAGCTTCTTTAGTTCCTCCACAAGAGATTAAAATAGATGAGAGAAAAGATGAAAAAGGGAGAATGGTGAAGAAGAGAATGCAGGGTGATAGGGTTTAAGGACGATGGGCCTCAAACGCAGCAAGAAGAGAAAATAAAGAAGAGGAGGAGTGAGTTTAGTGGTAATTACTTCACTGCAGCAGATAGCGTTTGATTAAATACCTGCAGCAAAATTACATTTACATGATGAATGGCATGGTCCCAATGAAGGTTAGAAGTGGGCCGTCATCTGATAATAACTGATAATTGTGAATGCATATTATATAACCCAATTGATTTTGTTTGTCTTGTTTCAAAAACTATGCAAGGTATTTTCTTGTATGCCGTATTTGTCCTTACAAAATTGGAATGCAAATTGAGTGACTACTGTCTTCATTGTTCTTTGCGCGCTTGCGGCTCTTTGCTCACTGTATACACAGTCCACTTATTGTCCTTGCTAAGGGAAAACAAGCTATTTATTCCTCTACAGACCCTCTAGCAGCCAGCTGTAAATCTCCAGCCCAAACTTTATGTCCCACATCCACAACCCTGTGAGCTTCCGAAAATGAGAAAGCCAGACTCTGGAAACACAGAAAGGCTCAAAAAGCAAGTTAGCATCAAATCCTGCCCTCCCACTGGCGTCTGACAATCAATGGATGATCACCCACTCCATCGATCGGCAGAGTTGGCGCTAATATTGATTGATGAGGAGTTATAATGGAGTGATTGATTATATGTTCACAAAGCAGCTTTGGGCCAATCAATGGAGCTTTTTTCACAGACTGAGAAACAATACCTTGCTTATAATTCCTACTTTTTCACCCGGCTCTCCCTTTTGGGTGTCATACCGATGGAACATAAAGTTTTCGGGAAAATCATTGTGATAGCACAAACCAAAATATAAATAAACTATTAAATGAATATTTAATAGTAAAATATTGCTCACTGTTCATATTATTTTTATTTTTTTTTCGAGAAG
The DNA here is from genome assembly GCF_059441005.1 of Hippichthys cyanospilos. Classification (NCBI taxonomy): domain Eukaryota; kingdom Metazoa; phylum Chordata; class Actinopteri; order Syngnathiformes; family Syngnathidae; genus Hippichthys; species Hippichthys cyanospilos. The sequence goes on along the minus strand of NC_142385.1, from coordinate 13,442,911 downwards.
AGCATGTCTATAGCCCATGTTTACGCGCACTTACCCACGGCAGTGTTGCGTAATCCCGTTTTTGCTGCCATCCTTTGACATTAAACGCGTTGTTGTCACTTATGGCAAATACATAAACATGCTTCTTGCTTGAGCTGAAGCACCACTTTGAAAAAAAGTATAACATCGATAGGGTGTGTGTATTCACAGTGTATGTATGTATGTATGTGTGTGTGTATATATATATATAAGTATTTATAATTTCACGATTCACATTAACTCATTTGTGTTGAATGTCTAAATTCTAAAGACATAAAATTATGTCCTTGGCATTAATCATTTAGAATTGATTCTAGTTCTCTTCCTGTCCAGATGAAATTATTGATATCTATCGTCGTCAATGGCATTGTCGTTGAAATAAAATGTTGTAAAATAATTAATTGATTCATTGATTTTTTTAACCTTAAATTAAGTATCCCATGAAGGACAACCCCATTGGTTCTGGCTGGCATTCTAAACATACACAAAAATGGAAAAAAATAAAAACCACCTTCTACTGTCTACTTTCTATTTTTTTCCCGTTATCGCTTCAGCTCTCCCTCTTTATCACAATCTTTTGTGCTTGCCAGTTTCATCCTCATGTCCTCAACACTATCTTTCCACCTCTTACTTCAGCTCTACACATGCCAAGCCTCACCTTTGTCTCTCCTTTTTTTATAAGCTACAGTCTTCTCCCTTAGGGATGAGAAAGACAATAACTGTTTATTTTAGTGGTGTGTCAAATAATCAAGAACTAATCAATATCAGATTAAAATTAAAGATGGTCCAATCTTTGGTATTTCAGTTTATGATAAAAATTATTGTCCAAGTTTTCCATGATAACCACATCATAAATGAAATGTGACAAATCAAACACAGCAACTTCATAGAAAAAAAACACACACTTTTGCTTAACTGTGGAAATGTTTGCAATTAGCCTACTGTAACATATCTTCTCCCCAGGCGGCGCAACAGATCATCGAGTTACAAGAAGCTGCCCAAATCAACGCGGGGCTGCAACCATCTAATCTGGGCCGCAACACCAGCCTCCATGACATGAAGACCGTGGTGAAAACGTGGAGGAACCGACTTCCCATCGTGTCTGATGACTTGTCGCACTGGAGCAGCATTTTCATGTGGCGCCAGCATCACTACCAAGGTATGACTCTCAATTGGTCATTAGAACACAAGTCATGTTATGACACTCAATGCATTTATTACACTTACTCAATACAGTATTTTCCGCACTATAAGTGCGTACCAACTTATAAGGCGCACCTTGAATCAATGGCCTATTTTAAAACTGTTTTCAGATATAAGGTGCAACACATTATTAGGCGCAAAGAATAGAAGCTACAGTAGTGACTGGGGTTGTTTTATGCATCCACTAGATAAAGCTGCATTGACGGCAATGTCAACAAAACAATCAGATAAGTCAAAGTCTATGAATCGGGAATCATAAATGAAGAATTAAGATGATTTGTGGAAAGTACTATCTGAAGAATCGGGCAAATACCTCTTGATTACATTAAAAGAGTGTTTAGATCAATGCCCAGACAAAAACTGCAATTTGTTAATCAAATCGCAACCAAAAACCTTAAAATATATTGTTTTGTTGATTTATTTTATAACGTAGTACTTTCTTTTATAAAAATTCACAATACAATTATAACTGAAATGCAGATGTAAAGATTGAATCATTTACATGGTTATTTACATGGTTATTTTTTATTTTTAATCCCCCCAAAATGAAAACACGCCTTGTGCACTGTATAAGGCGATTCGGATTATAAGGCACACTGTAAACCTTTGAAAAAAGCTGAAGGCTTTTAGGTGCGCCTTATAGTGCGGAAAATACGGTAATAAGACCTATAGCATTACTTTTTCAAAGAAATGGTGTCTTATACATGGGTCACATGTCCACTCGCATAAAGTTCCTCTTCTGTGTCACTCTTTATTTCCAAATATCTCCGGTTCTGCACCGCAGTGCCAATAAAATCCACTTCATTTATACATGACAGCCTTGAAACTTCTGCTGTAGCGAAATTGAATTTTCCCGATAAAATCCATCGCCATGCCCCATTTGCCGCGCAATATGTTCATGTCCCCAGTGCATCGCGCTCCTCTCCAATGATGGCACCTGTATAATAAATACAGACACCATTTATATTACTGTTTTCTCTCTCTGTCTGTAGCCATAGTGACAGCATATGAGACTAATACACAGCATGATCCAAGCAACAATAATGCCATGTTGGGAGTTCATGCTTCGGCATCCGCCATCATTCAATATGGCAAAATCGGGCGTAAACAAGTGAGTCATAAACGTACACCACATTTATTTTGTTCATCTGTTGTATTTATCCTTAACGCTGTCGTTTACCACCTCACAGGGTTTGGTAAATGTGGCATTGGACATCCTAAGTCGTATTCACACCATCCCAACGGTGCCCATTGTTGACTGCTTCCAGAAGATCAGACAGCAGGTTAAATGCTATTTACAGCTTGCCGGTGTCATGGGCAAGAACGAATGCATGCAGGTGAGAATTTGGAACTTGTTTATTCAAATTGACATAAATATTAAATCGCCAGCTTCTGTGGATTGTAAATGCTATTTTCGGCCCTAAATCAGATTTTTCTCTATATGATAACATTCTCTGAAAATGAAAACCTATTATGGCGGCGTAACGCTTGGTTTAGCCCCTGGAATTTTTTTTTTATGTATTATAGAAGGTGGAAGATGACTTTATTGTCCCGCAGAGGGAAAGACAATTTACAGGCGCAGAAATACACACATGGAGCGCCTTAGGAAACAAATTCCAGCAGCTGTCTCGTGAAAATATTTTATTCCAACAATATATGGTAATTATGTGTGATCAAAATACAGCAACTGCTCCAGTCCAATTTAAATCTTTTAAATGGAATTCAATTTAGAGCTTAGCCGCCATTGAAGTGACATTTGATCACGTCATAAATTTCCTGTCTGTTAGGTAAATGACAAACTTACCAGTGGAGATGTTTCTGTCTTTCGTATTGATATAGAATTTAGTTTTTGCGGCCCTCTAGTCAAAAGGCCTTAGCCAACATTTTAGTAAAAGAGGGCAGAAAGTGTTTGAGGTTGCATTTGGTGACATGTTATTACACCGAGATTTGGAAGGAAAGGTATCTTAGGGGATTACACTTAACACCACGGAGTGCGCTGATTAATAGAAGTGGTTCAGTGCGCCACAAGCCATTAAAAGTGCCAGAAGAAACCCTTCTCTTTTTTTTTTTTTCCCCCCCTCGCCTTCTTCAAATCTTCTCCTGGCTTGCACTTTCTCCTCTGCTCTCTGGCTACACCTCGTTTGTCACAGCAGCGCATTGGGGACAACTAATCAGAGGCTTCCTAGAATGGAAGCTTACTTGTCTTAACACTTGCTTCACATCTAAATGATCACCCGTGATTATGATGTGTTTTACCGAGGTGGTAAATTGTTTTTTTTGTTTTTTTTTTGGTATCTGTCAGGGTTTGGAGGTGATCGAATCCACCAACCTGAAGTACTTCACCAAGGAGATGACAGCCGAGTTCTACGCCCTTAAGGGAATGTTCCTGGCTCAGATCAACAAGTATGGATGACAGTTGCCCAATTTTTCACACGCGGCGCACAGCTTTACCTTAACCTCGGTCCGCTTTTGACGATTCATGAAGTCTCTTACCTACCACAATGCTTGTGAACCTTTTCTTAATGATGTAACCCTTTTGACACATTTTTCAGCTATGCACCTCCTAATCAGCAAAAGAAAAGTATTCAAGTTAGTTTTTGACAGTCCATGTCTGATTTATGATACTTTGGAACTACATTTCTCATTGTATCTCAAAGCGTATTTTATTCAGTGAGTCCAGAAGATAGAGCGTGTAAAATGAGCTATTTAATTTCTGGCTTGTCTACTGGAAAATTACGTCACTAATTACAACGTGCATCTGTATAAAACTTAACAAAGGCATGCAACATTTTGCAAAAGAGTCACAATTACACAAAATTGCAATAAGATGTGACATTACAATTACAGTATTTTGCTGTTAATTCACAAAGAAAAAATGTACTGTTCCTGTTCCTATACTGTTAGATTCACTGATACTGTTTGAAACCCTGTTTAATGTTCAAATACACCCATGATTACTCATTGCATGTTTTCAGAAGATTTAAAAGCTTATTCAAAGCAGCGCTAGCTCAAAAAGACAATATTGGTTTTGTCCTGTATTGTTTTTTTTTAACTGAAAATCAATGTGCGTTTGCGGATATAATCATTAGATGACTGCTGAAAGTGTTGATAGCATCCCAGCCAGAACCATTACCATTAAATCAAACCTTTAAATACATTTTTGCTGGGTGTATTACGTTGATTAAAATCGTAATCGTCCAGAATTACTGACAAAAAAAAAACAAAATTTGGGGGGATATCTTCCTCCACCCTGCTGTCATGACATTAAAAAGTCTTAAATTACTTGCAGAAACTTTGTGAAAATCTCACTTACTTCAGTCTGATTGAAGAAGCGCTGTCCCCCAGTATTAACAACAAATCATTTCAATACACCACATGAGCAATTCTATTTCTCCGCTGCAGGGCTTGTAGAGCAACGTGGCTGTTCGCCCCGCACCTTTTCCCCCCACCCGTCATCTTTGACGTGACATGGTATCCTGAGGGGTGAAAGACAAATTGAGGAAGCCTTATTAAATGTACACGCAGCTCAATAATTAACCAGAAGCAATTTTCAAGAAACTCTGTGATCAGCAAAACTTGCTTCCACCTCAGCAGGGTTTATTGCAATCATTAAGTTTCCCTTAACAGGGGGTAGAATTAACAGCAACTTGGTGTTTATGGGTCCAAGGCGCTTCATTTTGTTGGATGTGTTTACTCACAGACATGTGCACTAAAAGATTTGGGGGATCATTCAATGAACGGGTGTCAAGTATTTGGTAGGTGTTGGGGCTTCTGCTGAAGTAACTGGTTGAAACCTTTAACATACTGTATTTTCCGCACTATAAGGCACACCTAAAAGCCTTGATTTTTTTTCAAATCGCTGATGGGGCGCCTTATAATCAGGTGGGCCAAATATATGGATCAATATTGAGATTGGGATTGGTAGATGGGGAATGAACTGATAAAGTAAGCTTTACCTGTTTCTTTTGTGTGTTTACAGTTGAACAAGGTTGGTCATGTTGACATTGAGTTTTTATGCTATTGAGTGTTTAGTTATTTGAGTTATTATTGTTATTACTTTGAGTATTACTATATTGTGATTGAAAAAGTTTGAAAATATGTCATTAATTGAGGGTGCGCCTTATATATGGAAAAAGTTTTAAAATATGTCATTGATTGACGATGCGCCTTATAATCCGGTGCGCCTTATCTATGGATCAATATTGAGATTGCGATTCGTAGATGGGGAATGACCCGATAAAGTAAGCTTTACCTGTTTCTTCTGTGTGTTTACAGTTGAACAAGGTTGCTCATATTGACATTGAGTTATTATGCTAATGAGAGTTTAGACTTATTGAGTTATTATTGTTATTACTTTGAGTATTACTATATTGTGATTGAAAAAGTTTGAAAATATGTCATTAATTGAGGGTTCGCCTTATAATCCGGTGCCCCTAATAGTGCAGAAAATACGGTACTTTAATACTACCAAAGTGACAGAGGCAACTTCATTAAGCATTAATAGAGGGTCTTTGGCTCTGACTCCCTTAGCAATCAAGCTCCCGTTTCTTAATCACGTGCCAAAATGCCTTTCATCATAACATATTTGAATCGATTGTCTTGGGAGACATTTTGTTGTACACCAGCGGGAAAGTACTTTGGACGTTTTACTCGCTTCTCACTGAGGCTCTTTCATTGACAGGCCTGTCTGCTTTTTTTCTCATGCGTCTTGTTTATTAATCAAAGCTTGAAATGTGTTGGAGTTATTTAGGCCACACGCCAAAGAGTGGTTATAAGCTGCACGGTGTGACGCGAACCCGCTGAGGGCTCAAAATGAATTCCCTTGTCAGCATAAATGGCTCACTGGAGTCTGCTGTCACATTTCACCTGTCTTCGCCTTAAGCGAGCGACACTGAATTTGCGGGACTGGAAAGTGTGACTACTCGATTGAGGGCCAAGATAAGGAAAAAAAAAAGTCTGAAGCGTTCTCAGTGCTCTTCATGCTTAATGTATTTATACACAGATATATATTGACCTCACATTCATTTCAGATGAAATACGAAGATTTTGAGTCACTATTATACCCAGCACCAAATTTATTGATCTTTTCTGGGTGATATTGTTGAGGTCAAATAGCATTATAGCAAAATCTTCGACCCTGAGTGACAGGAACTCATTCGAGGTTAAATACCTCCAACACTCTTCCTGAGTCTTAAAGATTACAGCAAATGTACCGTATTTTCCCCATTTTCCTCAGTTTTCATTTTGGGGGGGACCAAAAAAAGAAATAACTTAAATCACCCTGTAAATTCTTTAATTTTTACCTCTGCATTTCAGTTAAAAGTGTGATTTAATAAATAAATCCCGAAACTGTTTTTAAGTCAACAAAATATATTTTAAGATTTTTGGTTGCAATTTGATTAAAATAATAAAGTTTAATTTTTAATTGATCATAATTATCTTCTTCTAAACTCTTGATTTGGTATTGATCCAAACAGTCTTTTAACCTAACCAAGAAGTATTTTTTTCCTATTATTCAGACAATACTTTCCACAAATCATCATTATTCTTACTTTCCGATTCCCTATTAAAAAAGTTTGACTGACTTATCTGATTTTTTTTTTGATGACATTCCCTTTAGCGCAGCTCCATCTAGTGGATGCATAATGCAACCCTAGATACTACTTCTACTGTAGCTTCTATTCTATGTGCCTTGAAATACGGTGTCACTCATTACCTGCTTTTGCAGATCGGAAGAAGCCAACAAGGCCTTTTCAGCCGCTGTCCAGATGCACGATGTCTTGGTGAAGGCGTGGGCCATGTGGGGTGATTATCTGGAGAACATCTTCGTGAAGGATCGTCAGCTCCACTTAGGAGTGTCTGCTATTACCTGCTACCTCCACGCTTGTAGACACCAAAACGAGAGCAAGTCCCGCAAGTACCTCGCAAAGGTGAGAGATGTAGTCGTGGTTAAATCCTCTTAGGGTGGGATTTTTTCATTTTTTGAAATAATTTCTTAAATAAAAGTTTTCTATCTTGGTGTCCCAACTAAGAAACCAAAAATATGTCAGGAAATGCTGTCTGAGTTGAATCTGTGTTGTGTGCTGTGTGCAAAATGCCATATCCAGAAAAAATATTCATAAATTACTGTTGAGCTGTATTTCTGCCATAAGTAATAAATGTTTATATGTATATATATTAGCAATCGTCAAATATGAATGATTATACCTCCTTCACGGAGGTGCGGCTCCGATTTACTCCCGTGTTAGTGGTACCTTGGGCTTGTAGATTTATGAGTTTGTATGAGCATGAGCAACCATGCCTCTGCACCTGCAGGAGCGCCTCACTCCATTAGACCTTTTTCCAAATAGGGTCATTGTTAATTCCCTCATCTCCAGACCCCATCCAGCCCATACATTATTGGTTCTGATAGGCCCAAACACATTTTATTCCACCCTCAGCATCAGTCGTAATTTGATTGCTCACAGTCCGGCGGCAGTCGCTGTGGATGGGTTCCCACGGCAGATCAATGGTGGAGTGGAATCCTCTTACACGGACGCTGACGGTCTAATGGCCTCCCCTGACACTCCAATCTCCCCACCCTCCTGCACGGGCAGACCTTTTTCAAAGAGTCAGACTAATGCTATCGCACCCGCCAGTTGAGCAAACCCTATGTGGGAGGTAATGAGACGGACTCCTTGCTAACAAGCATCGCACCTCCTTATACAGACTCACTTCAGCTCATTCATTGCAGCTCCTCCACAGTTCCTTCGGCCCGTTATACTGAATGCTCTTCCTATAGATGGCGTTTTGATGGGATCGCATTTTAGTCTGCCTCGGAGCAGGTCTGGTGCATGCTTGTTATAAGAAAATGCTTGCAACATCAAAGTGTGCGAAGGTAAATTAGTTCATGCTGGCTCATCTTGGTCACCCGATTGTTAGAATTATAAGACATTATCCTAGTTTAGACTAATTATGGCTGCTTCTACCTTCAAAGGCTATTGTGATGTTGTTTTGTTGACCCCCCCCTACCCTTGCCGCCAAGATGAGTTGGCGCGGCTTCACACTGATGGATGGAGCCAGTTGACCACTCATTACCAGCAATTATGTGCAATCTGTAACCTGGTCAGAAATGTAAAAGGGGTGGGGGGGGGTTAGTAATATTTTCACCATAATGAGGCACATCACAGAAATTGCCTCCTACGTTGTCTCATCATTAATGGCTGTAACGATCAGCCAGAAGGATCTTTGCTCGGCTCCGCAATCCTCCCCCATGCTGTGCAGAGGCAGTGATGCAGCAGTCTGACTGATGGTCGAGACACCACCCCGGCGACGTTGTGTTATGTGGAATATTTTCACCTATCAGTAGACGCCTGTAATTCAGCATTACCGCTCACGTTCTTCACGAGATTACGATATGGGAGCATTTAAGTATGTTTCGTCAGGGCAAAGGTTCTTAAACTTTTGAGAATAGAAGAGAATGCTTTTATTGTCATTGTATAGCTAGTATACAACTAAACACCAAGTATCACCTCAAAAATGGTTTAGTTCAGTTACAGTAGCATAGAAAGCCCAAATGTTAATCAGCATTCTGTTTTGCATGTTAATATTTTATGAAAGTTTTATGAATTTTGGAATTATTATAATGTAACGAGGGACTGAACTTGATATCCAACGCCCGTTATCCAACTTGCATCTAGTCCTACGATGGTCATTCTTTTTACATCCCATCCTGTTTTTTGTGCTTGTTTGCGATAAATAATATTTCTTTAAAAATGCCCAAGCCGTGATTTTTCATATACAATGAATTCCTTTCAAAAACTAATTCTCAGAGAACTGAAAACAGGTGAGCACGTGTGATGTCATTTTCAGGGGACAGAAAGATTTAATATATATATATATATATATATATATATATATATATATATAATACTTTAATATTTTACTGCTAAAATGGTTATATAAGTATGCATTTAAATATAACTGGAATGTACTTAACATGTACTGTACTGTACTGTACCCACAGTTTAAAAAGAAAAGAAATCCTGAAATATGTCCTTACTTTTTTTTTTGTTTTCCATTATCTTTACCTTTGTCTGACTTTACTTGTAGGTATTGTGGCTCCTCAGCTTTGATGACAAAGACACACTGGCTAACGCAGTTGACAAGTACTGCATCGGAGTCCCGCCCATCCAGTGGTTGGCATGGATACCACAGCTGCTGACCTGCCTGGTCGGTTCTGAAGGCAAACCTCTGCTCAATCTAATAAGCCAGGTGCGTCCCACAATTGTGTTGTTTTTTGTTTTTTTTATGTAATATATTAATAATACTTGGCCTGGTAGATGTGACCTAACCATTTATTCAGTTTTAAAATGCCATTTTTTTAATGTTAATATTCTGCCACTGATGAAGTATTTTCAATTTTTTTCAATCCGGCACATCTGGCGCATGTGTTCGCATCACTTTTCCGAAGCGTCTTCCTAACAGCGATAAATTAACTGCATTCATGCCTAAGTTATCTCTCTAGCCTGCATTTTATTTACCAAATTAAGCATTGAGTCGTCCCCCCCCCCCCCCCCCCCCCCCCCCCCCCCTTGCCGCCACTTCCACTTTGACACCCATTTATTGGCTTTCACTAGACCCCAGCGAATTGGATTTTAAATTATTTGCACATGAAATGATGATGAAGTTTCTATTGTACACATCCGCCTGGCAGGAACAGAGTAATTAATGCAAGGACTAATTTGTGTTGCTTAATGGAGTATTTTTTCTGCGTGATTTGAAGAGGGTGATCTTCAGAGAGCAGGAGGCCTCTCGGCTGAGCTAGGGCGTTTTTGTGCATAGGACTGAAAGAAGAAAACAAAGAGGCGTAATTTGGAATGAGTGGTTGTCAAGACCAAACCGGCGACTGATTTGATCTCACCTTTTCGCTGATGATGAAGCGGAAACTGCTTCGTGTCGTCGCGGCGGCCGAGTAAAAGGCAGATTCTGTTCATGTCGCAGCTTTTTATGTAAAGAGAGAATCCCGTTTTAATGCATGGCAGGCTTTATCTCTGTCACTTTCCTGAATTATTTAGAATTTTCCCTCGGCGGCGGGATGTTTGAAAAACGTATGCTGAAAAATTGATGAAGGTGAGGCAAAGAGCGCCCGGGGGGGAAGCTGGCGAGATGAATCAGAAGTTAACAGAGAATTTCAGCCGCCCCTATTCAACACGCCCAACATCCCTTCTTGTCAACTGTTCACCCTTTTTCCCTCTGCCCACCTTGGCTTCACCCGCGTAGAAAAAGTCTTAAGTTCCTCTTAGCGTGCCGCTCTGTAGTTCCTTCCTTCCTTCCACTTTCATCTTTAATGCCGCTCTTGGATGCCCCATCGGTCTTCCTCTCATTCTGCTTAGTCACCCTTGTGCTATTTCCATCCCAATGGCAGCCTTTCTTTTATTTTATTGTATGCAATTTGAACGTTGAGGTCTTTTTTGCACAGATGTTTGCTCCGTGAGAAGTGAAGTCGATCTCAATTGTTGCCCGCTATCTACTCCTTTTAGCTCGGCACTAGAAGAGGTAGAAAGATCGGTACTGTAGGTCTCTTGCAAGTACCTGCCAAAAGCAACACAAAAAAGCAACAACTTCAATCATGTGGCACCTTTATCTTCTATCGGCTCCAAGCTGTCCCAGATTAAAGTCGCTGCAGTTACACAGCCTTCCACAACAGTTAATCCACTCAGTGCTCTTCTACAAAGATCTGGTCTGATTCGTCGCAATCTTGATGAGAAGAGCAGGAGAACCTCTCCTATAATCCGTGCTTGTGTAGAGCCAGCTAGAGAGTGTTATTGGGGGGGGTAGTTGGATGGGGTTTATTTCAAACGTTTATTTCCCCTTTCCATCATGCTGAAATCTGCCCCTACATTTCATTTAATTTTCCCATTGTGTACTTGTACAATAGTACATGACAATAGCACTCTGACCACATCCAATTTCTGCATTTATGAAAAAAAAAGCAAATTAATAATAATATTATTTCGAGGGTTTGCTTTTAGCATTTTATTAGCTTCAGATTTGCTGCTTTATTTATGTTGAAATCAAATGAGCATTGAAACGTTTTTTTTTTCCTTTTTTAAATCTGAGAAAGAAACGCAAACCTTTAAACAAAAGTAACAATAAATACCAGCAACGATTAATAGATTAATCGACAGCGAATTGATTACTAAATTAATTGAGTGTTGGTTTACTCTCCTTTTTAAAGTTTCAATCTTCAGAATTTCAGCTCCTCAATGTAAATGTTCTTTGCTCGCTGTCATCCTTCATTGTAATTACAAAAGATGATTAACATTTTTACTTATTTTATTACAATACAAACCAAAGCATTGACTGAATCTGCAAAACGAATGTAAAAAGTTTCCGATATGTTTATCATTCACTATTTACAATGTTAAATATAATTAGCGTAATTCGCTTCTCGGGGGGAAAAAACAAACTGTAATTACGACCGTTGGAATGGTGTTGGAACAGCCGCTAATTTGTAAAGTTACTCTTGTCGCAGTCATGATTTTTCTAGACGGCGAGAATGCGTTTTTCACAAGGCAAGCCATTAAAAAAACATTTGATAAAATCAATTAATTGCATGGCAGTTTTAACTTGACACCCTTTATGTTATGTTTTCACATCAGGTGGGACGAGTTTACCCCCAGGCTGTCTACTTCCCCATTCGTACCCTGTACCTAACGCTCAAGATCGAGCAAAGGGAGCGCTACAAAAGTGGTAAGAATACAGCTTTTCATTTTGATAACACGTTTGATTGTATTTGTGCCATTTTGTTGTTTGATTTACGAATGCTTGCTTGTGCCAGAAAACTACACAGCAATCAGCGTTTAAGACAGGGTTCAATTCTTCAAAAAGAGGCCAGGTTTTTGCATCGCGATGTTTCGTAATAGTCCAAGAAGGCCTGGATGAAATGGCCCAAAAAAATAAAATCGCTTTTTTCTTATCGCTCATGTTGAATGTTTACGATTTTAATCAAAGTAATACACCCAGAAAATATTGATTTTAGTGGTTTGGCTAATTCAAAACGTAATCTTGTACAAAAATGACAGATGAAATTTAAACATGAGACAAAGACCCGTTTCCAATGCAAAAATCCACTAACTTAATGCTAACATGAAATCCAAAAAGCCATAGACGGACTAGCAAAGTTAGCATTGATTTCAGTGCTCTAGCATTTGAAGTTACAGATATCTGAGCACAAATGGTGCTGCAACACTTGTGGAAAATATAAAATAGCATATATAATACTTTGTTTCACCCATTATTCTACCCAATGCGAAAATTAATTGACATCACTTTTTAGTTTACCGATCACTTGTGAGGGCCTTCTTCGTGTATACAAACTACATGCTGTACTTTCTTCTGCCCCCTGCTGGCCAAGCACATGCCAAAGGGCCAATGAAATTCTGTATATTTGTTGATAGTAAAAAAATACTTTCTCCTTAGACGCATCCGGGCAACAGCAGCCTGCTTCAGTGGGGTCCCAGTCTCACTCAGGGGCCTCCGACCCAGGACCCATTCGGGCCACAGCCCCAATGTGGCGCTGCAGCCGAATCATGCACATGCAGCGCGAGCTTCACCCCACCCTCCTTTCCTCCCTGGAGGGAATCGTGGACCAGATGGTGTGGTTCAGGGAAAATTGGCATGAAGAGGTGAGAACAAAATTTCTGGTTACTTGTGTGTATGTGTGAAAAAAAATAATACAGTAGACTTGATACGTTTGTCCATCTGTGCAAATGTGCTAATCCAAGTGGTTGGAGGTCAGCTTGCAAGTTGCGCCTACAAAGCATGTAAAGGCACCATTTTAGCAGTATATGAATGACCATATGTAGATATCTAGTACCTTATTTTTTGGACTATAAGCTGCACCGGTATCTAAGCTGCAGCAGCAAAAATTGAGCAAAACAACATTGTTTTGTCGATTGTATATGGACGTTTTTCTTGAATTGCCTGCTTACAGCAACATCCTGTCTTCTGCCGACTGAATATGTTCATGTGTTCACCACCAACATATTTATAGAAAATGGATGGGTAAATTTATATTTTCAACATAACACCTGAATACGGAACACTGCAGTTAAATAGCAATTCAAACTCATATATAAACATATATATATACATCAAATTTACATTTCACAAACTTTTATACAAGATCTTATTCAATTTATACATCATTTTTATATTTCTAATACTAAATTTAAAAAAAAAAATTGAGCAGAGCCATTAATTCACATCTTTTCTGTTGTCCCATAAATTGACACCATGAACAGACACACACATTTATTTGACTGAAAATAAAAATAAAACTGAAAATAAAACTGCAGATAAGCCGCACTGGACTGTAAGACGCAGGGCTCAAATCATGAGAAAAAAGTTGCGACTTATGGTCCGAAAAATCCGATACTAGTTTGCACTAATTGTGCGCAGTCAGGTCATTGCCAAAAGAATGTACTGTATAAAATGCGTTCAGCAGGTAGTGCTTTCACCGGGAAAGAGGCGGGAGGAAGAGAGCTAAGGGAGATGGGTGATGGATGAACGTGATGAACTTATAAGACAGGATAAGGGACTTGGAGACACAAGTTTGATTGCGTTTGATGGTTTGGGAAACTCAGCAGCAGCTGCGGGCACTGTCCTTTGTTCTCTGGGCTCGGCATAGTAGTCCTCACCTCCCAACTTCTGCTTTGCTTTTAGTTTAATCTCACCGATCTTTTTCGTATCGTTTTTTTTGCTGTCATCTGTATGCGAACGTGGCTTTCTTTCGTCAATGTAGGTTTTGAGGCAGCTCCAGCAGGGCCTGGCAAAGTGCTACTCGGTGGCCTTTGAGAAGAGCGGCGCCGTGTCCGACGCCAAGATCACACCGCACACACTCAACTTTGTCAAGAAACTGGTCAGCACCTTCGGCGTGGGCTTGGAAAACGTTTCCAACGTGTCCACCATGTTCTCCAGTGCCGCCTCAGAGTCGTTGGCCCGCCGGGCACAGGCCACAGCCCAGGATCCTGTCTTCCAGAAGATGAAGGGCCAGTTTACCACAGGTTAGTAAAATACTTAGATTTTTCTTGTTTCTTTGATTTATGTTTACAGGATGAACAAAACTGAAAATATTCAATTGTATATGTTATTTTGTTGTGCTATATTGCCTCAGTAAAGTAGTACTTTCCCGGATTCTGCGGCCTACCAAAAATATATAGCTCATAAAATACTAGAGCTGATGGGACAGTTTAAGTATCTACTGCCATTTTTGCTACTCTGGCCCTAAAAAACCTCTAACTCATTTTTTTTTTCCACGATTTATGGTTTTCATACTAAATCGGTGTAGAGCTTAACCTAATTATTCTTTTAAAAGATCAACTCATTCAATGCCATGGACGTATTTTCATTCAACCTTTATGGATTTAATACTTAAGTATTTGGAAATCAATGTCTAAAATGTACTTAAGTATTGATTTCATACTTAAGCTTCTGGGAATTAATATCCAGACTCTTAAAAAAAAAAAAAAGTGAAAATACGTCCCTGGCATTGAATGAGTTTTAATCTGTCGATTATTTTGTCAAATAGTTGATGAACCTGCATTTTAGAAAAAATGTTAATTTTAGGACTAAATAGGACACTATTTCAAACTAACAGCGTGGAAAAATGCCAAAATATGATTAGCTTACTCGTTTGGACCAGAGATGGACAAAAATGTCATTTTATTCTCCCCCTAAAAAGCCGTTATTGGCAAAATTTTGAATCATTTTATTTCCAAACAAAGCAATTACTTCTTTTTTTAATTTCAAAACAAAGATGATCACTCTGCTTTCATGGAGATCTACAGAAAAGTTAGAATATTTACTGTCGAGAGCCCGGAAATCATATGATTTGTACAATTTCAAACATAAAATTAGAAACTCTTGAGTATCAGAAATGATTATTAATATGATAATTGAATAGTCAATTAATCATCGCACCACTAAATACTAGTATAGATTGTTTCTTATTAGAGTGAGATGGGTCAGTTGTCTGGAACTACATCCTCCAATAAGAAATGGCAATTCGGCTTGTTTGATCATTGTCACATGTGAAATATGGGCATCGGTAGACAAGGTGTAAATGTATTTAAGTCCATTTTGATGCATCTTCCGGCAAAAAATCTCGCCACGGTTGACTGAACCTGATTTAAAAAATTGCCAGAAGTCAATGCTCAAATAAACCTTGTGCGAATGCTTTTCACTCCTGCAGGCTGACTGCACATGCGTGCCAGCTTTACTCAGCCCGGTCTTATTTTCCATATGCTCCAGTCTCTCCTGTGCCTTTTCTTCTTCTTCACTAGCCCAAGAGTGGCCATTAGAGCAAGTGTTTGAACAGCAAGTGAAAAAAGAGAATTATAGCTAGCCCCATGGCGACAGAAAAAAAAAATACTTTTGAGCACAGCATGTGTCGTGTGGGAAACAGAATTTGAACCCAGAAGCAAACAGGATGCAAAAGTGGACGATTAGAAAGTCTTTATACGTAAAAAAAACAATGTAACCGCAGTGATCATCGGGGACTAGACCCAGAATGTAGACTCGGAAACTAGACTCGAAAAAAATAAGGAAGAGAGTGCTCTGATGTGTCACTGAGAAATTAGTGCTTAAATACTCAGGCATCTATCCTAAATGACACAATAAAGGAAAAAAACGGCTGGTGCTGTTTTGAACCTCTACCTATCTATCCTCCCTAGTGTTTTTTTAATGTTTTTTGTTAGATGTGGCTAGATCAGAGGTGGGCAAACTATGGCCCGGGGGGCCATATGCATCCCTTTCAGAGCCAGGTATTTTCGGAAAAGGCAACCGCTAGAACGCCTAGTATATTTAGCATTTTCACTCATCTTTTAAGGCCAACAGAATATTGTGTGCTGTCTCGATGCAAACATGCGTGGTATCATATGAAAGATTGATTTCCATTCTTTAGTTAATTGTAATCCATTTATGTGTGAAAACACTGCCATCCAACGGTCACAGTTATCACTACAATTCTCAATTGGCTTCATGAGAACTAGTCAAGGGTGCCAGCTACCTTCCATAAAAAATGTGTTTAGCGAGAATTTTACTATGCATTATTTTTTATTTTAAAAGCCGTGAATTCTCGTCCATGGCATATTAGATAAGATATTAACGTTGAGAAGGAGAATGATATAGGCAATATCCTGAAGGGCAGGGGAACTCTCAGTGCATTAAAATAGTCATTGTCAGCACAAAAAAGCATTATTGCTTGAATACATTGTTGTAATGCTGTTGTTAATTTTCTATTGAAATACACCCCATTTTTTCCTTTTATGTATTGGAGTATCAAAACGCTCCATTCATCTGCTCCTGGTCCCGGCCTTTTTTGTTAAATTTTAGAACCCTTTGTGGCCTTTGAGTCAAAACATTTGCCCGCCCCCAGTCTGGATCAACGGCTTAAATCGGGTCGAAACAGACACAAAGGGGTTAAAATGACAAAAGATGACAAATTGCAGTTGCATATAAACCGATGTCACAACAGTAGGCAAGTCATTACAATAGAAGACAGAAAATGCGAAAGCGAGTCCGAGAGGGGACAGGGCGACAGGTGCGATAGCATTAGCGCGCAAAAGCGTGGCGGCGACATACAGAGGCCGACTGAACGAACAACACAAACAATGATGCGGCGTGCTGGCGGCGAGCGCGGCGGTGATGAATCTCAGCAGATGTCGCGGCGCCAGCTGTGCTCACGCAGCCAGACATCATCCGGGCTCCCGCCTCACAGCGGGCCCGTCTACCGCGGCTACCCAGCCGTCCCCGCGGCCGGGGCGCGAGCACGGCCCGCCGCGACCAGAACCGCACGAGCCTTCGCCAAAGCGGAACAAAAAGGGTTTACAGAGCGGCTGAGCAGCCAAGCTCCCGTTCCCGCACCGTGCTAGTGGCTCACTTGCTTTTCACGGGGTTTGTGGGCCGGAAAATATGGGTTTATGTGAGCATATATAACATCTGGCAGCAGGGAGGCATTCAAATCCAATTATGGCAAACGCTATTTGCATGAGTTGCTGTTTTAGTCCTGGATCTGTACGGGAGACTTTTGTCACAGGCGTTTTTCTGGGAGGGAAAAATTGCGTAATATTTCCGTTTATTCAAATTCCGCGTGTTCTGCCGCGCAAATGCTTTTTCGGCGAGGATAAGCGCCGGCTTCGCACCTGCTGCTGACAGCTCTGCCAACGTTTATGAATCCGGCTCCCGTGACAATTTCGTTTCCCGCCAGGTATCGATTGTCAACTGTCACTCAGGCGTAGCTTTTTGACTTTTACGTGTTGATGTAGCTTTATTGCTTGAACCTTAGCGCGTTAGTCAACATATGATCATTTTTTAGTGTTTTTGGAAAACCGGAAAATGTGTTCGCGGTGATTCGGTTCGGTGATTTCTATTGGGTCTTTTTATTTTGCACGCTTAAAAAATGATAAATGTCAGTCATTGATAATTAAGTGGTCTTGTGCTTATAATTGTTATTTACCAAGCAAAAACCTTTTGTATTTAATTCTTATCCGTATACTAAAATACTATCTGGCTGCCTTCCTACAGGAGAGATACCGGATGCTCTGATTACTTTCAAATCACTTGTGTGGTGTTGTTTTGTATTTCCAGTTGATGTAAAGTACAGTAAAATAGTTCGTAACCACCTGAAAACTTGTAAACACAGACAAACATTTAAAAAAAATACATGAGCTTTATGCTTACTAAACTATTCAGAAAGATATAATTCATGCAAAGAATTTCATCAGTAAAAGTCATCATGTTCCAGTTGATTTGCTCTTTATTTGAAAATTAACCTGTATTGTTCCTTTCAAGGCATTAAAAGCATTTAATTGGATTTGTTGATAGCTGCAGAAACCCATTAAAATATCACATACCTCCTGAAGTACCGTCACATACCCTCACCATTACTCATACCCCCATTTGAGAACCGCTGACATTTTTCTATGTGGCCAAAGATGCTAAGGTACAAATGACGAGCTGTTGAAATAATGAATCTATAATTACGAGCATTCATCTAGCCTCCATGCTGTGCATTGTCAGACGGTCAGGTTGGACTGAACACTAGAATTGGCTTATGAAAACAGGTCGTAGAGCCAATTTTCACTTTCTGAGCTTCCAGTTGATTCTGCTGCTTGTCAGAAGTTGGTAGAGAGTCAATATTTATGGCGTTTGTAGCTTCAACAGAGTCTACTTGATTGTGGTTAACTCGCTTAAAAAGAGAAATTGTCATCGGGTTGCAATTTCTCTGGACCGTTTCGATTTTGGGTGAATTGCAGGCAGATGGAGCGCAAAATAGGACCAATCCCCCCCCAAAATAACATTTTTTTTCTCATTTCATTTTAAAGGCTCTTTTAAAAAAGTATTAGGTGTTCTCTCTGGGAGGGATTGGACTGGTTTTGAAATGGCAGAGCGTTTCAGTTGTCATGGATTTTTCTATAATGGCACACCTGAAATAGGAACGCTCGCTGTGTACGTGCGGCGCACGTCATCACTTCATATCCACCAAATACGTCGCCCGCTCGCTTCCTTCCCTTATCGTCGCTGATTACTGCTCATCAAAACATGCTGCATGCAATGTGGAAACAACACTCTAATACTTTAATACTATTTATTTTGATGGCACTGATTTAATGATGCCTCAGCCTACTAACGGGGATTTGAAGTCAATGAAGCAAATAGTGCTACTTGTCCTGCCTGCCAGCATTCCTGTTGATGATCCCTCAAGGGGTTATATAGAAGAAACAAGGTCAGCAGTTTTTGGAGTGGGCATTTCTCAAATGTATAGTTATGTAATCATTTGCCACAGTGGAACAAACGGCGCTTTTTGTGGACTGTATGTTTATCAGTGATCAAATAAAAAGGTCAATAAACATTTCAAGTCATGGATATTTGTTTTATTTCATTTTCTTCACCTCCCGTAACTACTCCGGGGGTACGGCTACAGGGAAGGTTAACGGTCACACATGCACAAGCACACCTGGGAGCTGCCCGCTACTGTTGCAGCCGTGTACTTTTGGCAGCTGAGATCAGCTCCAGTGGAGCAATCTGGAAGCTTTGCATTTCTCAAGGTCACTGAGGCCTTATGCTGTTCGTTCAGTGTCAGAAAGCCTCTGTAACACACTGCTTATTGTTTTGTTTTGTTTTGTTTTTTTTGCTTGTATTAACCATATTTTCTTCGCTATAAGGCAGCGAGTTTTCATTTTTTGTCGCCGAAAAAATAAAATAACCTAATCGCCGTGTAACACTTTTATGCCTGCATTTCAACGATAAAAAGTGATATTTAAAATTACAATTTTTATAAAACCCTGTTTTAAATTTTTACATGCAATATATGCTTCAATTTTGAAGCAATTTATACAGGGGCATGGTGCAAATTGTTGATTTGTCGTGGCCTCAATCTTAACAGTCTTTTATTTTTCAGGTATTTATTCTCAGATACTACTTTCCAAAAATCGTCTTTATTCTTAATTTCTAATTGTCTATTAATAAAGTTTGACTGACTTAACTGATTGTTTTGACTACATTGTGGATGCATAACAACCCCAGCCACTCCTGTAGCTTCTATTCTGTGCGCCTTATAATGCGGCGCGCCCTACACTGTATATGAAAACAGTTTTAAAACAAGCCATTCATTGAAGTTGCGCCTTATAATCTGGTGCACCTTATAGCTCGAAAAGTACAGTATTTGTTTTGTTCATCAAGGGTAACCTTGTTTTTTCTCTGTCTTCCTCGTCTACTAGATTTTGACTTTAGTGTGCCCGGCTCCATGAAACTCCACAATCTGATTTCCAAGCTCAAGAAGTGGATCAAAATTTTGGAAGCCAAGACCAAGCAGCTGCCCAAGTTTTTCCTCATCGAGGAGAAATGCCGCTTCCTCAGCAACTTCTCTGCTCAGACTGCCGAGGTGGAGATCCCCGGGGAGTTCCTCATGCCCAAACCCACCCACTACTACATCAAAATTGCCAGGTAACTGGAGAACATAGCAGCTTTTGCTTTACATAAATATAATTAGGATTGGGTTGTAATATTCCTCGTTCCTCTCTTCAGGTTCATGCCTAGAGTGGAGATTGTTCAGAAGCACAATACCGCTGCGAGACGTCTCTACATCCGTGGCCACAACGGCAAGATCTACCCCTACTTGGTGATGAACGACGCCTGCCTGACCGAGTCTCGACGCGAGGAGAGGGTTCTACAGCTCCTTCGACTCCTCAACCCTTGTCTAGAGAAGAGAAAGGAGACCACTAAAAGACACCTCTTCTTCACTGGTAGGACCGCAGAAAAAGCACAAGGAGCTTCATTGTTTTGTAGGCTTTCAGTGAAGTTCAGAGAATTTTTTATAACTGCTGTGGTTTAAAAATAAGATGTGTCTTATTTGCAGATTTTCCCAATTCCGGTGGTTTAACATTCCTGTCTATTCTTAGCTTCTCGTTTCAGCTGAATCATGTTTATGGTTCATGAATTTTGCAATGAGCTCCATTTTTCATATTCCCGCACATCAAAGCATTTGGATGGGTATTCATCGCATACCCTCATCTTGCAAAAAAAAAAAAAAGAAAAAAATCCTAACTGTGCTAATATGCAATGAGAAATGCTGTAGATGCATTAAGAAAAATAAATACTGCTATTGCTGCCATTTTAAATAATCAGATAACTTATTTTGACATCAATGCGGCAGTGACTCATACACATACATTACATCGTCCAAAACTACATTGTGAACAAGAGCATACAGAAGTTGAGTCCCATATTTTTTTTTAACTGTAGTATAAGCTGCACCAGCAAAAAATTAACGTAAATATCATTTTCTTCATGTATAAGCCGCACCAGACTATAGTCCACCGGTTCTAACATCAGATATTTACACAGATAGTACATGGAAGACTCAACATGCCTGTATGTTTAGAAATAAGAGCAGCACCAACATATTTTCAACATAAAACCTACACATTCGGGTTGATAGAGTACTGCACCAACACAACATCAACATGCCTGGCAGTGTTTGAATTGGAGAGTGCCCCCTAGTGGTGGGTAAAATAGCCATGGCTCATTGGTGGTCAGTAAAAAAAAAAAAAAACTGCAGTGGACTATAAACCGCAGGGTTTAAAAAGTGAGAAAAAGTAGCAGTTTATAATCCGAAGTTCACGATATTTTCCAGAAAATGTGATTACAGTCAACCCTAACCTTTGGAAATGAGGAACGCTCCACTCCACTCAGAACACAATGTGACTCATTTCTTTTTCTGTCCGTCTGCCTCCACACACAATTTGAGTTCCCTCTCAAGCCCACTATGTCCTCCCGCGCCATTCCCCTGTGGTTTGCCTCCACCCGGATGTTTGCCTACTCTCCATTTATGCACTTGATCGGTTTGTTTAAGGGGCAAGTGAGGATGAGGAATTCAGCAGGCTATTCTCCATTTCCAATTCCTCCAATCTGGCTTTGTTTTGAAAGGGGATGGCCAGTGGATGTAAATGTTTACGTTTTCTTTGACTGCGCGGTTCAACCCACAGCCTTGCTTTAGACTGATGGCACATTGTCAGCTTTCAAATGTTTTACTTGTCTGCGGTTTCACTGGTACTGTTGACTTGATGACGAAGAACTGTTTATTTCGCTTCCCTGGCCCCTCATCTCTAACACCCCCGCCCCCTTTTCTTTTTCTAGTGCCAAGAGTGGTGGCGGTGTCTCCTCAGATGCGGCTCGTGGAGGACAACCCTTCGTCTCTGTCGCTGGTGGAAATCTACAAGCAGCGTTGTGCCAAGAAGGGTATCGAGCATGACAACCCCATTTCCAGATATTACGATCGCCTGGCCACCGTGCAAGCCCGAGGCACGCAGGCTAGCCACCAGGTATAGGAAATTTAAGTGTCCTCATTATCTCTTGTGGCTTTATGTGACAAATTATGGAAATTCCTTAGATTTTTTTTTTTTTTTAATATCATAAAATAATCAATGGGAAAAAAACACTAGGGAGCTGAAATTTCCAACAAACGATTGTACAATTTCAAAATGCAACGATTCTGATATTTCGATGTGATTGCAGCTGGACGTGCGAGATTTTTTGTACAAAAATAATTATTGTACAAGTTTTGGACCATATAAGACCCATTATAATTCCAATTTTTGAGATGCATTTTAATAGGATTTATGACATTGATCTTCCTGCGATTTTTGCAGAATTTTGTTGAGCAGCGCTCAAACTATGTCAGCAAACAAAAAAAATCTTTGTTGACTTGTGTTTCACCTCAAGACAGTAGGTGGCAGTAGAGACCAATCAATGGCTATGTCTAGTACGCCTTTAAAACCATTTACAAAATTGGGTAAAAAAATGCAGTGTGTCTAGTTTGCAAAGTGTGTGCACAAGAGTTAATGAGTCAAACGTCCTGAGAAGGAGAATTCAGCCCTTTTGCACCTGCAGTGCCTATAAAGAATAGTAACCTTCTCCCTATGGCCACCAGGTCCTACGAGACATCCTGAAAGAGGTTCAGGGCAACATGGTGCCACGCAGCATGTTAAAGGAGTGGGCCCTTCACACCTTTCCCAACGCCACAGACTACTGGACCTTCCGGAAAATGTTCACCATCCAACTGGCTCTCATCGGCCTGGCTGAGTTCATGCTGCATCTGAATCGGCTCAACCCAGAGATGCTGCAGATAGCGCAGGTAAGACTTAA